>NW_028241160.1:0-54316 GCF_964263255.1 Lissotriton vulgaris | reverse complement strand
AAAGAGCATGGCGCGTGGTGGTGGGGGGAGGAGGCGGGGATAGGAGGCCTGGCAGCGAAGGGGTTAATGTGTTGGCTCAGTAAGCTAAACACTCCTCATTCACAAAATGCACTGAGCTTGACAGAGTACCCAAGGCTGCAAAATGTCACGGTACAGTAAATAAACAGAATATAGCTGCAGTCACAATCAGAATATAGGGCTTAAGTTGCAATTTGGTGGTTGGACATCCGGTCGAAAATGTGACAGCTATCCCGTCTCCCTTATTACAAGTGCATTATATCCTATGGCACTTGTGAGCCATCACGCTTGTGATGAAGTACCTATGCGCCAAACTCTAAATCAGGACCCTAACATGGGTATAACTTCAATGATCCCATGCACCTCAAAGGAAAGGTGCATGGAATCTCCTGCGACCAGATGGCAGCTGCTCATGTGTAAGAGGAGCTGTGCATTCTTGCTCTGCAGTAATGAAACCACACACTATCTATGAAGCCAGCAGCCAACTTGATCACATACAATGTGTGAAATACAGAAAACTTCCAAAACATCTTTATGTGGCTGCCAGGAATGTAGCTACCAGTGGTGCAGATGGTGCAGTGGCACCAGGACCCAGAGGGGTGAGGGGGGTAATGAAGCGAGCTTCAGAAAATATTTTATTCTGACTTGTGAATTCAATTTTCCCATAACATGAACTAATATATTAATGAACTGTTGCATGATTTTTTTTATTAATCAACTTAGATTAAGATTGCATCACACACAAACACGTGGGAACTAATAACATGTGCTCTTGTTGCATTTGCGAGTCTGTTTTGTAACATGTGATTAATATTGTTTTGTTTGTCGTGTTTGACCTTTTGTCTTTGTCACTATTAACATGCGGCTGATTATTCATGGCATGTGCTTTTTATATGTGCTTACATGTTTGTCCTATGTTGTGGTTTGTCTGTCTGTGTATCATTTAATCATCTTTTTACTCTTTCAGAAACTTAAAGCTGGACTATACGCAGAATGGTAGATATTTTATGTGCTGCTTTATTTGTTGCTTCTGCTAGTTGTCATTTATTAAAGGGTTAATTCATATTTAGCAATTGTCGGGTGGGTAACAGAAGGGTTTGTTTTACCTGAATTAATCACTCCTTTTGTGTTTGTTTAAATACTAGCCCGAGAGTGATTTGAGGCCTAGTTTGATTCTGAAGAAAAGTTGGTCGGCCTGTACGTGAGCAGAGTTGGAGCCAAGTGCAGTCATCTTGGAAACCTTCCATGTGCTTTTGCTTCACCTTTGAAAAGACTGTGGCTCTAACAAAAGAGACTTATTCACGAACTGCTCTGGATGTTCTTTTTACAAGGCCGAGGAAGTGACAGGGATGAGTTTGCCGAGCTTTGGTGGAAGTCAGAGAAGCAACTTTTTAAAATGTTGCAAAATGCTCGGAAGTCGTTGTCACCTCATGTCAATGAACAATAATGCGGTGACGTTCTTTCCCTGGGAGAGGTGGTTTTGGTGGTCTGACAGTCCGCAACCAATCAGGGTGCTGAAGTTTGTTTAAAGAATTACATTTAGTTAGATTAGCGAGCAAAAATGATATAAAAATTGAGCCTCTTGAGGGGAACGGGGCTGACTGTTTCCTGAGGGCGAAGTGCTGTCCGATTTCCCATTGGATTGTAAGCATTCTACTGTTTATTGATTTTATTTTCCTTTTCAGGTCAGAAAGCTAACTTAGGGAATAGGGTTAATGTTTTCTTAAATTCATCATTTTATGCAATGTTGAACTGTTGGATTATTGAGCCAATGACTAATGAATTAAACTGATTTAATAAAAATTAAATGTTTGATATTAATAAAGAGCTAATAAAGTTTATGCGATTTGAAAATTATATAATAAACTTTTAAAATGACAAGCTGGTCTTGTTTATTGTAGATAGTTTAAAACAACCTCATGATTCAGCTGCTCTGTTATTTCTATGGGCCTGGTATTGATTGGTAAGTTTGGTGGTAGATGGTTGGTGACATCATTTATGAAGAATTTTAGTAGGAGCGCTGGATCAGTTTTTGGTAGCAGAGGATGGTTATATGTTGTTTTTGACATGCATGTTACATATGTGTTGGTATAGACATAGGATTGATGTTTAACAAATGTTAAGTTTTTGTCATATTGTTATATGTAGTTGTTAGGATTTTTTCCAGCAGTGTGAAAAATTCCTGGTTATTTGCCGGCAAAGGGTAGTGTGACTAGAAGAGTTACACAGTGCATTTGTTCTGTTTCAAAATTGTGGTATAGAATATATCACGTGTTGTGGACGTACAACACAAGTTTAGGGACCTTAGATTGTTTGGTTAAATGTAATAGTGAGGATTGCCTATGAAATCGTAGCATTAAGCATAGGGACTTGTTGCCCGTTTTAAAACTTTCTGTGAAAAGAGTAGTAGGATTTATCTAAGCTTGAGAGAAGGGTGAAATAGCGTCGTCTATTTTATGCGTAGAGTGAGTTCTGTATGACTGTAAAGCTATCACTTTGTTAGCAAAAGAGACAAGTGGTTTGTTTATTCGTAGTTACTAAATTAAAATTCATTGGAAAGTTTGGCTTAAAATGGCGCAGTGAAAAAGTTTTGTGAAGGAGGGGTGAGTTTACGGAGTAACACACAGAGAAGCTGCAGCGGCAGCCTACGTCATTTTGGTTCGCGCTGTGATTGGATAACATACGTCACAGGAAGCGCACTGATTGGCTCCCGTGACAGTGACGAGCTGTTACCAGATTGGTCAGTTCTGAATACTGTATTTCTATTGGAAGAGCAAGGTGGTGACGTGGCTTAACTTGATTGGCTTGTTGGATTCTTTCGCGCACGGATTGGTTAGAATAGCGGAACACCAGAAAAACATTTTCGAAGCTTACGGAACAACGATTTTGACTTAAATCATGAGTTATTGGAACGATAGTAAGAAAAAGAAGCCTTCATGGTTTCAGAAAGTAAAAAATTACTTTAAACCTGACAAGAAAATTGAAACGCGTGGTGGTAAATTACTTCATAAGTACAAAACACCCGCAGCCTATATGGAAGGTGAATATGGCTATCATACTGTAATTCGGTTTGATAATTGGATGCATTATACCAGAAATGATGGCGTATTAGCCTGGCCAGAAGATGGGTCATTTAATATGAAAGTTTTAAGAAATTTGAGAGGAAAAATGATGGATCTTGTGCCAAAGCCAAGACCTATACAATTTGAGGCATTAGTTGAATGGGAGGTTGAGATGATGGAACTTGAGCGTGAAAGCAAATGCTTAGCACCTAGAAATTCAAAATATATTTTAAACAGAGAAACACAAGAGGATAAAGTGAGACGCTGGAGAAAAGCAGATATGTACGATGGTCTGTATCCAGTGAGAATAATGATCACTGAAGATTTGGAACAAAAGACAGCTGACAGGAGAACTGATGAGGAATTAGATGATGCAGTTTTAGAAGACATCTATGCTACTAAACGCAAACCGCCACCTTATCAAGCAGGTTCTCAATCTACTCCGAAAGTTTCTACAGAAACTTCTCCAAGTGCACCTCCTAGAGAAGCTGACGGTTCTCCCAGATTTTTAAAATTGCCTGAAAGGGTAGGGTCAGTAAATAATTGTAGCACACCTAGAGAAAATAGATTTCAGCAACAAGAAAAGAGAATGACTGCTGATATTCCAGAAATTTCTAGTTACAATAAAGCGAAGGAAGATTTAATTCAACAATTGACAAAAGGCATGGTAGCAGTGACAGTACCAGTAACTATTGGTCCTGTTGTACCAGTTTTTGATCAAGGAGACAATAGACAAACAGCTTTGACAGTTCCATTAAATGCAGAAATTCTAAAAGTTGCTGCGAGATTTTATTCGGAACTTTCAGAGATTCATAGAGAAAAATCTATGATGCCAAATTTAACATTAAATGGAAGTTTGTCAAGTTTTCAAACACCAACAGTGGCAGGTTCAGATTCAGGTCTGTCGGAGAAAAGTTTAAACAGAATAGAATTATCTCAAAACGGATTGTCACCTGAAGCTCCTGATTATAAAAAGCTTTATGTTGCTAAATTAAAGGCTGATTTAGAAGAATTAATCATTGGCACAATTGGTTCTGATAATTTGAAGTTGTATCAAGATGATGAATTGCTATTTATCTGTAAAAGTAGTCAGTGGAAAACAAAAAACAGGTATGAACAACTGGAAGAAATGGCTGCTGAATTAGAAACATTTGCAGAAACATTACAGGGTGGATTTCTCTGAAAGAGACATAGATAATCTGAATACTGCTGGAAGGATGACACATATAAAAGAATTAATAAGTTTTCTTAGAAAATTAGGCGAATTAGGAAAAATGGAGAATAAAATGGTCAAAGAAAGAACAAGATAAAAGATTAAGAAACAATGTAGTTTCAGAATTTCCAATGAGGGACATAGCTGGAGGAGGGTATGTTCATGTCCCTTGGTCCAGGCAGGATATTCTCCTGTTTACCAATGATTTTCCAGGCCTGAGAGAAAAGCCAGTTGAATGGTATCGACAGGTAGACAGATTTATAAAAGTGTCAAAAGTTCTGTGGATTGATCTAGATGGTTTCTTTGACATTGTTGTCCCATTAGATCTTTGGACAGAATGTAAAATTTCTGTGGATTGGCCAAAAGAAGAACCTCCCCGAGACCCAGTTACAGGTGCCCCAGCAAAGGATGTCATGGACATATATAATAAAGTAATTTACTGGCTAAAAGGGAAAATTCCCCCGAAAGAAGTGGGCTGGGTTAAAATAGACAGAACAAACCAGGAACCAAAAGAATCAGTTCATTCATTTTATGAAGGGTTATTGTTAGTTTTCAAACAGTACAGTGGCTATGAAAAATTAAGTGAGAAGGACATGAGCCACTTCATATACAGATTTGTTTATGGCCTGAGACCTGAAATTGGGGACATGATTAGAAATGGAATTGTCTGTTGGCAAGCACTTTCAGTTGATGACATCTTAAGAAAAGCAAAATATTGCAGTGATGAGATAGATGCTAAACAGAAAAATCTTAAGGAAAAGGCGATGTGGGCACAAGTGAAGGTAGCAGAGCAGCAACAACAACAGTTAGCTTCTATGCAGCAGCAGAATCAGGGAAAAGTCAAGAATAGCTTCAGTAATAATAATAAGCCAAAATTCAATGTAAATGTTGAAGAGCTAAAGCAAAAGCTCCCATGTTTTAATTGCGGCGAAATTGGACACTGGAAACGCGAGTGTAAAAACCCGCCCAGAAATTTTAAAAATAATTTGTTGAATCCACAGGTGCAGTGTGAGTTAAATCTGCAGCAACAGCAACAGCTACAGCAGCAGCTAAATGAGTTAAGTCAGCAGCGACAGCTACAGCAACAGATAGCGAATCAGCAGAGCCAGATACAGCAAAGCCAGTTTCAGCAGAACCAGGTACAGCAGAGTCAAATTCAGCAGAGTCAGGTACATCAAGCACCATTCCCTGGTAGTGCTAACACACAGAGATTTTCTCCTCAAACAGGTTTCTGTGGAAGTAATTCGGTAAAAAATGTGTCAAAAGTTAACATGTCAAATGCTTCTCAATTTTGGTTAAAAGACAAAGAAGAGAGTGATTCTTCAGAAGATTACTCATGACGGTGCCTGAGAGAGAAAGAAGAGTGTGTGCTTGGGCCCACTCTTGAGGTAGATCTGTCTGTTCCATTTGTGAATGGTAAAGTAAATGATGTCGATGTTACCTTCCTTGTGGATACAGGTGCTACCCGTTCTACTGTTAGATCAGCAGAAATAGAAAATCTTCCTCTCTCTGGGGAGTCCATCCAAGTTGTAGGTGTAGCTAATCAGCAGATTAAAACGAGTTTAACAGAACCAGTAAAAGTGGAAATAGGTAACTACAAAGATAAGCACAGATTTCTAGTTTGTGACAGCAGTCCTGTGAATCTGTTGGGTCATGATATATTGTGCAAAATGAATTGCAAGATATATTGCTCACCAGATGGTATTGAAATGCAAACTGCAGAAGAAGATGGGCTTTATAAATTGACTATGCTAATGGTTGATGAGGAGAAAACATTACTGTTTCCTGTGTTTGATAAAAATGACTTGCCAGAAGAGCTTAAAAAGCCAGTTATTCCAGCAATTTGGGATCTGACAGGTAATGATATGGGTCTTATGAAAAATATAGATCCAGTAAAAATCACCGTTAAGCAGGGAATAGATTTTCCAAATGTTCCCCAATATAAAATGAAAGCTGAAACAATTGAGGGTGTCATTCCAGTGATTGAAAAATTCATAGGTCAAGGTGTGTTAAAAGAAATTGAGAGCAGCCCATGTAACTCACCGATTATGGGTATTAAAAAGCCAAACGGAACATATAGAATTGTTCAGGACCTGAGGAAAATTAACCAGATTGTTGTTCCATGTTGTCCAATTGTTCCAAACCCTGCAGTAATTTTTTACCAGATTCCACATGATGCAGAATGGTACACAGTCATGGACCTGTGTAACGCCTTCTTTACAGTCCCATTACATCAAGAAAGCTAGCAAATTTTCGCTTTCAGGTTCCAAAATAGGATCCTAGCATGGTGTCGTATCCCTCAAGGGTATACTGAGAGTCCATCTATTGTTAATCAATCGTTAAAGAAATCCTTGGAAGTTCTGATATTGCCTGGTAAGTCCACTCTGGTACAGTACATTGACGATTTACTTGTGGCAGCTAAAACACGAGAAAATTGTGTTACTGATACCATTACCCTGTTAAATCGTTTAGCAGACGAGGGACACAAAGTGTCACCTGCAAAATTGCAGTTTTGTAAACAAGAAGTGAAATATCTTGGTCACAGAATTGCAAAAGGAACGAGAAAAGTGACAGTTGAACGGATCAAAATGATTCGAGCAATACAACCACCGACTAAGCATGGGCGAATTTTGCGAATCTGGCATTCGCGAATTTGGCGAATTTGCGAACTCGCAATCCGCAAAATCCGCGAATTCTCGCGAATTTGCGGATTTTTTTTTGTGTTCGCAAGGGTTTCTGCCAGTTCGCGAGGATTTGGTACTAGTTCGCAATTGCGAACTTACTTGTCGGCTCGCAACGGTCGCGACTATGTTGTTTCTACGTCTGGTTCATCATCACAGCCTCCCAGCACCCTCTGTTTCACCACTGCCACCCTCTCTTTCACCCATGCCACCCTCTGTTACATCAATGCCACCCTCTGGTTCATCATCACTGTAGATGATGGGGGGGAAAAGCAAGCACACCTGCCCTGCTTCAACTGACATGAATTAATTTGGGGTTAGTTTATTAATGTGTCACTGTTTTAAAATTACAGGTCTGGCACCTGCTTCCTTATCAGTAATTTGCTTTCTGTTGCAGTGCAATTTTTTTTCCAGGACCTTTGTGGCCTACTTCTAGCTATTCTATGAGCCTGCTGTGAGGGTCAGAGCAGGGTCATACAATTGTTGCAACTAGCAACTGAACTCTGGAGGGGCCCCAGTCAGGAAGCACTACAGTGAATTGTTGCTAATGATGAGTATGAACTCTTGCACCTGCCGATTGCTTTCAGTTTTGCAAAACTTGTTTTTCTGCAATTTTGCGGGATTTGCGGGGCGCGAACACGATCGAGATCGGATTCGGAAGCCGCGAATTCGTGCGAATATGCGATTTCTTTTTTTGCGGCGTGTTAGTTCGCAAGGTTTTGTGCGTTTTCGCGAGCCGCTTGTAGCGCAAGGCGCGAAGTAACCCTCGCGGTCGTTCAAGGGCGCGGCCATCTTGTTTGCATGACGTATTTCCGTTTCCGGGCGCGAAGTGTAATCTCGCAAAGTGTGCGGCTCGCAAGTACAATTTCGCGAGTGTTCGCGAGGAACATCTCGCGCGAACTTACCCGCGCGGTCGTGAACGGGCGCGGCCATCTTGTTTCTCATTCATTGCTATGGTTCTGGGCATGCTTCTTGTATCCTCTCTAAATCTATGCCATCCTTTGCTTGTTTGAAGTTTTTTTAATCTATTTTACTTATTATCTACCCCTCTAGTTTTCTAGCCCTATATTTTTGTGTTTACTGCTACTTTTTGTTAATTTTAAACTACTTTTTTAAACTCTTTTCTTTTCTTCTCTTCCTTGTTCTATTTTCTTTATTCCTTTCCGCCCAGACCATGGTGAAGGGAGCCGGGAAGCATCCCGAGAAGGGGAAGGGTCCCGCACCCCGTGCCCGGCTCCCGTGCGGGCGTTTGAGGGGGGAGACAGTCGCACCCCGGGAGATTTTCCGCCCGGAGGAGGTGGGCACACTACTGTTCTATGTACAGCGCCACCTCCCCAGGACCATAATGGCAGGCGGCAAGATCGGAGGCAGGTAGGGCATGCGGGATCGCCGGAAGCGGTGGGATAAGGTGTGCCGGGCCATGTACCACCACTCTCGGGTCCGGCGCACCTACAACCAGGCCACCCACCGCTGGACGGATGTCCTGACCCGTGAACGAGATCTGCTCGACCTGCTTGACCTCAAGATCCCAGGACTTGGTGAGTAGTAGTAGTAGCTATTTCTTTACTACTCTGTTTTCTCCTGCTGTGTTATTATATTGCAATTTTTTTTTTTTACCAAGAGCAATAATGCTGCTCATTACATTGTAGGTATATTATATTTCAAAATCTTCTGTGCAATTCAGGTGCACTGCTCTCCTTCTCAGTAGTGTTGCTACTATGCTTATTTGTTTCCGATTTTGTGTTCATTTCATTGGCCTGTGAAATTATGTATGAGTGTAGTTTAAAGAACTGCGTAATGCTACACACTAAGGTTCAGATGTTTAATTACCGGCGCATCCCTGCAAAGTAGCAGGGATGCGCCAGTAATTGTGCGCCATGCCACTATCACCCATGGTGCGCCGTATTTACAATGCGGCGCACCATGGGCCCAAAACGTCACCAAAGCATTACGCATCTGTGCTGTAGGGGCGGCGCATTGCTGGAGTTGCGTCGCAACGATGGCACAGCTCCATCAATGCTCTGGGGTGCCCTATCTCCCCAAAGCTGCGTCAAGCCGTACGTCTGCTTTAAGCAGGCGCAGGGTTTGAGTCACGCATCATTGTCGTTAAAGTGAGTGATTGAAATCTTGTAGATTTCCCTCAGCCACTTTTAGGATACGTTCCTGCGCCGGAAGGCTCTCCCTTGCGCCGGAACGCCCCCTGATGGCGCAGGGCTTTACAACGTGATGCATCTCCCATATGCGTCACGTTGTTAATATACGCAGCACCATTGCGCCTCTTTTGTGCTGCCGCTGCATCACAAAAGTCACGCAACAATAGAGCAAAAGAGCCGCAAGGGGCTTCTAAATCAGCCCTTACAGACTCAAGTCCAGTCCTTCCTTTGTACACATGGCGATAAGAAGAAATAGTGGTGGTGGATTGATAGCTTGAGTATTTTAATGACTGGTTAATGTAGAAGGAAACTTTAGTGTTGTCGCTGATCTGCAATCACGATGGACTTTGGCTGTCACTTCGCGTGCTGCGGACTGCTGCCTGCCAATCCTAGGCAAACCTTTTTAGTACTTTGTGTAGTGAGTTACATAAGAAGTTTACAATTCGACGGTCCGCAAATCAAGCAATACTAATAACATAGTAGACCACATGAGATTGGTCAATAATATATCCCGTTGAATAGTTGTCTATTTGCTATTTCACCAAAATATTTTGTTAGTTCTTTTGAAATGTTTGATTTGGTTGACAAATATCATCCATGTTTTCTGTTTTTCTTTCTTTCATGTTGTACATCAGCTTCCCCCAGGGGCAAGAGGAGGACACAGGAGGAGGAGGAGGAGGGTGCTGTTGAGGATGCAGGCCAGGATCGGGCAGGCGAGGGCTCCTTTGCTGGCCCCAGTAAGTTTTAATTTTAATATAGAGTACTTATTTTTTCCCAGCGTTCCTCATTCGATTTTTTCTAAATCGTCTTTGATATTCTTGTAGACTGGATCTAAATTCTTATCCTGCCTCGACTATGACTCTGTGTGGTATTACTAGATTATTCTTATTAGTCTGTCTGTGTAGCTAACTAAGATTGCACATTTGGCAATTCCATTGGACTCCCATTCTAGTCAGCAATAGCTCTATGCACAGAGTGCAGTCCTCTGGGATAGTCCATGTCTTTTCAAGTCTTCTAAATGTTTATGCTTTGACAATTGCCAACAATAAAAAGGTGAATGAGCTCCAAGAAAGAATAAGATACTACTTTACTTTTGGTTTGGATCGGAGGACAATCCATTCTACTACTGTTGCAGGGACAAATCTGCACAAACAGAACTATGGACACTAAATAATGCATTGCTTAGCTTATCAATTATAATAGGTGCTGTTAGACTTTCGACATACCTCAGTGATAACAGACTTTGTAGTTGAACCCCCAATCTCCTTACTGACTTGATAGTGTGGCAGAGTCATTTAGCTCCCAAAGTCACCGATGATTATGATTATTCCCCAATGATGTCAGAGGCACGGACTCATGCTTGCAAAAATTGCAAAACCTTTAGCTCAACCACTCTAGTCTGGAGGACCAAAAACCACAGAGTCTATTTAAGTTTAAAAGCTTTATTAAAAGTAAACACATTTATTAAAATCAAGTTTGTCATAAAAGTAAACGTTTAAGTGAAAATGGAAAAGTGCTTAGTGCTGACGATTAATTGGACACATTTCTTGTGGTCAAGCCGAGCTCTCACCTGGTTTGAACTTGATCCTGCTCGTGTTCTTAGAAGTCAAGCTTCTGTCTGTTAGGAGAAAAAGTGGTGCGTGTTAAAAATAAAAAGCAAGCATTCATCAGTTGTGCCAAAAAGTGCAGCAAGACAACAGCCTTCCCTGGAAAAAGGGACATTTTTACTTTAGAGTAGACAGTCACAAATTATTACATTGTATACTGTTTTTTCACATTTCTTTCTTCCTCCTAGACCAAATATTATATAGTAGTGAGTGGTGTATTCTAACATTATTAAATGTACTTTGTTGGTGGAACATCTGGAGGCGGGGCCAGCGCGGAGGTGGTGGTGGCATTGGACGAGGACAACTCTGGGGAGGAGGCGGTGGAAGTGCCGGACAAATCTGTGGGGGATGACACGGTGGTGGCGGGCAGAGGTAAGCTATATATTCCTTACTTATTGAGATTGAAGACTGCAGAGTGTGCTTTTTGCACGGGTGTATTATAAATGAACCAGGTAGTAGCCTCCTCTAAATGTACTTCGACTTAGCTGTGAAGTTTTTGGCGAGAAGAATCCCAATCAGATCTGAGATGAACTTGATGGATGGGATGAACGAAAAGCGAAAGAAGGGTGTAAGTAAGTGTGGAAGGACGAGAAATGTAATGATGACTGGCAAAGAAGAATGATATGTGTTTGCTTGGTCCCCGAGGTGGCTGGGAAGGAAAGAATATGGTATGGTGCATGGCTGGGTGAATGATGAAGCAAGGATGGGTGGAAGGAGAACAGCCTGGGTGGGTGAAACAGAAACTGTATGTGTGCATATACTTTGAATGGATGGATGCCTGGATCATTCATGGTACTATCTGACTCTTAGATAGCATATGTGTATCTAGAGAGAGTAGACGGTCACTGGATGAACTAAGTGTTACTTTGAAGAGCATGTAACACCGCACCCGCAGGTCCGTTCCAGTGTAGGAAAGGCAAGGAAAAGAAGTTGTAATTTTGTCCAAATACTACCATGAATAGTAGCAGTAGTTTGTATTGCAACTGCAAGCACAGCATATATCCGGTTATTACGGTGGACACTCCCTACCTCTCTTAATAACTTTAGTTTAGTAGTAGTACATCATTCATGTGTGGGTGTATCACTGTTCACTCAATAATAAGCAAAGCACCTAAAGTCATCCCATATGTCATCAAATACATCCCATGTGAAGTGATAGATAATCAGATTATTTAGCTTCTTCATTTTCCTTTTCTAATACTCATTTGCACTGTAGGGTGAAAGCTAAATTAATTACGCAGTAGCCCTTTTAACAGAGTATTCTCAGTGCCACCCGTAGTAGAAAAGTAAGAGCTTCACCACCTGCATGTACTGGACCGGTACAGTAATGCAATTCTGTCTCACTCACCATGGTGTGCGTCTGTTTTTCTCGGGTGCAAGTTCACTGCGCTGGCATTATGCCGGCTTGCATAAGGTAACGTACCAATTTTCCTAAACAAGACAGAAGAAGAAGAATAAGACTGGTGTACTGTCATAGTCGACTGTAATGGAAGTCCATAGTGCTCGTAGAATTTGTTCCTTAAACTCCCACTAATGTTAGAGCAAGGATGAAGAAGTCGGAGGTTACATAGATACTGTCCTCAATAGTTATGTACTGTGCTTTCAATTTGCTACTTGTACTGTGACAACTTTCTGCTCAATCATTTTGTGTTAATCTTAAGGAGCATTGGTTACAGACTATGTCTTTCTTTCTTCATGTAGTTGCTCCTTCCAAATCCAAGAGACCATCAAGGAGGAAGGAGCTGGCTCGAATTGCCCGGCAACGGAGGCTGGATGGCACTGTCGCTGAATATCGGTGGCTGGTGGCCCTGGAGGAGGAGGAGACGCAGTCTGGTAATACAACAACGTCCACTGGGACAGCTGCATCCTCCTCCGTGCGCGCTGCCAGCCAGCGCAGTGCTCCAGCGGTACGGAGCCGGGCTACCAAAGCCAAACGCCACCGCCGAGCAGCAAAGACAGCAGCTGCCCCCCACAGGATTTGCAAGGCACACCGGCGCTGCTTATCCCTCAGACTGTCCTACCTGGAGCAGGAGGTCCTGAACTATAAGAACTTGGTGGAGGGCCTCCGCTTCAAACATGCCACCCTCCGCAAGGAGCATGATGCCCTGGCTGCTAAAGTCAACAGCACCCTGCCATAGTGTCCCTTGCCCCTTTTTTAGAGACTTTTGGGGGGTGGGAATTGGGAGTTGGGTTTTTGGGGACTTTTGAAGGACAATCGTTGGGGTTAGGGAGGTTCTTGCGGGAGATTATTTTGTTAGGGCTATAGAGATATACTTTTTGAAACTTTATCTGACCATACCTGTTTTTTACTGCTTTTGAGTCTGGTGGGTGGGGGTTTAACAGTAAGTTTGTTTTCCTGAATAGGACTTTAGTAGTACTACCGTCAATCTCTCGTCTCTCCTAATACTCCATTATACTACCTCCAACCAAACGCTTATCTTACCTGTAATTTCTGTTTGAAAGTAGGGCTAGGCCCAGAGCTGGCTCCACGGGAAATGGCGATTAAGGTTGCAATCCAGGGCGGCTGAAATTTCCTCCTCCTTGTGGTGGTACTAGTGGTGTGACACAGTGGCAGTTGCATGGCTATGGAAAAAAAGAAAATGAAACCTGGTTTGTCCTTACTGTAGCATTACAACGGTACGATAGAGAATATAGCAGGTGACAGTACACTAGACTACAACAGTGCCACAATGTAGCCTAACAAATGGTAAAGTATTTATAGTATAACTTGTACTTGCGTAGGATTTCTTTGACATTGGCTAATACTACAAGAAATAGTACTGAAGCTGAGTAAGTCTAGAATATATCCTCTGATTCCTTCACCAGCCTGTTGCTATGACCTTATCCTCCCCAGCAAGTGTGTGGAATTATTGATGTCAGTTAGTCACACATCAAGCAAAACCACACAACCCGGGGGAAGAGGGTTAGGGTTTGTAAAATGGATAGGAATGGGGGTTTCTTTTTGGGTAGGTTTTGTCGAGAGAAAAAAAAAAGCACAGCATGGACAAACAATAATTGAACATAAAGAAATTTTTAGTTACAAAGCTAACCATAAATCTTTTACGTGACATAAACGAAGTGCATGCACTACTGAATGCATTGTTACAGAAAAGTAAGTAGTACTTTCGACAACCGTGAATGCCAGAATGCGACAGTACAGGGCTACATTAAATTAGGTTAAAAAAATAGCCGAAGTAAAACATATAGAATGGCTGTAGGGATCAATTTAGAAGCAGAGAGAGATCCAAGAAATGCAGTCACACACACTCATTGAATAAAATAATGGATACTGTATCTGTATTGTTGTAGTTGTCCTGTTGAATTGGTAAGTAAGTTGCATGCAGCAAACAATTCCTCTTATTAGCGGCACTCCTCCATTCCAGCTGACGCTTCGTCCATCAATGTTGGTGACCAGAAGACACCCTGTACACTTCCTGCCTGGCGGATGCTGAATTGCGGCTCGGTAATGTGAAGCCTGACTCCATCCTTTTTTCCCCATTGCAGACTGAAACCCGGCCTGTAATTATTGAACGAAAAACAGCCCTGATAAATAAATATAAGGTATGTACGCTGTGTAGTGTAAAAAGTCACACTTTGATTTTCCTAATAGACAGTACAACATTTTTGAAAGTGCGTACTCTGTCTGAGTCACCTTTTCAAGGATAAATAAGTATGGGCGAATTAATTTAGCGGATCTTTCCCCTCAAGCTAGGTGTACTGTAAACTGTGTTTTCGAGCAAAATTAGACCTTCCCAGCGATGCTTCCACCCATACCCTTACTAAAGCCAGTTGCAAAAATGTAGAAGACCCCCAATCAGATCTCAAAAAAAGAGGCCTAGCAGAAAACTGGTGACAAAACGTACTTTGAAAGTAAAAGTAGGCCTAAATACCCCCTTACCCACCGTGGATTGCATTCAAACCACTTGCAAGCAACCAAGCAAAAGTATCCATAGCCAGCATTGCTCCAAGACTCGAAACCCCCCCACCCAAACACATGCAATAGAAATACTGCTAACCCTAACATGCCCTAAGTTAAGAATAGTGGCAGATGCTTTCTTTAACTATGCCAAATCCCCCCTTTCCTACCATGGATTTTCTTCAAATGACTTGCAACCAAAATTACACATTCTCACGAGTGCTCTAAGACCCCAGAACTCAGTTGCAAAAATCTAGAACACCCCAAAACACATGCAATCCTGCTGCTAGGGCTAACCCTAACGAACCCTAAGTTACAAAAAGAGCCAAAAGGCTTTTCCTTATGGATTTTGTTCCAACCACTTCTATCCGGTATTAGACCTTCCCAGGAATGCCCCAAAACCCGCCAACCCACCCGCCAAAAGCACAACACCCCCAAACAGCCCAAAAGCAAAATCTCATACTTACAATATTTCTCGGCCTCCGGTCCAAACGCGCTGTGTAGCTAGGCCATAACTCCAGTTTACCACCACGGATTTCCTGAAAAGCAAATGCAATCAAGATTAGAGTGTCCCAGCAGTGCTCCCAGACCCCGAAACTCACCCACAAACAGCCGGAACCCCCCCAAAGAGCACCTCAAAGGCAAGCAAGTCAGCAAAAACACCAAAAAATTTCCGCCTCGTATTTGGTCCAAACCACTTTTATCCGGTATTAGAGCTTCCCAGCAATGGCCCCAGAGCCGTCAACCCAGGAGAAAACGAGTAGAAGACCCCCAAACAGCCAAAGAGCAAAAGTACAAAAATGGGGACTTAGTAATTTTTTTGCCAATTTCCCAAATCACTCCGCGCGCGCTCTGCAGCTAGGCCCTAACTCCCCTCTGCCACCATGGATTTGCTTCAAACCTCTTGCAAAGTAAAGTATCCATAGCCAGTAGTGCTCCCAGACCCCGAAACCCACCCACAAACACCAGGAAGCCCCCCAAACAGGCCCCCGAAAACGCTACATTGAGCAAAATATCCGAAATAGCACAAAAAAAATCAGCGTGGATTTTGTCCCAACCACTTCTATCCGGTATTAGACCTTCCCAGGAATGCCCCAAGACCCGCCAACCCACCCGCCAAAAAGCACAACACCCCCAAACAGCCCAAAAGCAAAATCTCATACTTACAATATTTCTCGGCCTTCGGTCCAAACGCGCTGTGTAGCTAGGCCATAACTCAAGTTTACCACCACGAATTTCCTGAAAAGCAAATGCAATCAAGATTAGAGTGTCCCAGCAGTGCTCCCAGACTCCAAAACTCACCCACAAACAGCCGGAACCCCCCAAAGAGCACCTCAAAGGCAAGCAAGTCAGCAAAAACACCAAAAAATGTCAGCCTCGGATTTGGGCCAAACCACTTTTATCCGGTATTAGAGCTTCCCAGCAATGGCCCCAGAGCCGTCAACCCAGGAGAAAACGAGTAGATGACCCCCAAACAGCCAAAGAGCAAAAGTACAAAAATGGGGACTTAGTAATTTTTTTGCCAATTTCCCAAATCACTCCGCGCGCGCTCTGCAGCTAGGCCCTAACTCCCCTCTGCCACCATGGATTTGCTTCAAACCTCTTGCAAAGTAAAGTATCCATAGCCAGCAGTGCTCCCAGACCCCGAAACCCACCCACAAACACCAGGAAGCCCCCCAAACAGGCCCCCGAAAATGCTGCATTGAGCAAAATGTCAGAAATAGCAAAAAGAAAATCAGCGTGGATTTTGTCCCAACCACTTCTATCCGGTATTAGACCTTCTACTTCTCAGGAATGCCCCAAGACCCGCCAACCCACCGGCCAAAAAGCACAACTCCCCCAAACAGCCCAAAAGCAAAATCACATACTTACAATATTTCTCGGCCTTCGGTCCAAACGCGCTGTGTAGCTAGGCCATACCTCCAGTTTACCACCACGGATTTCCTGAAAAGCAAATGCAATCAAGATTAGAGTGTCCCAGCAGTGCTCCTAGACCCCGAAACTCACCCACAAACAGCCGGAACCCACCAAAGAGCACCTCAAAGGCAAGCAAGTCAGCAAATACACCAAAAAATTTCCGCCTCGGATTTGGTCCAAACCACTTTTATCCGGTATCAGAGCTTCCCAGCAATGGCCCCAGAGCCATCAACCCAGTAGAAAACGAGTAGAAGACCCCCAAACAGCCAAAGAGCAAAAGTACAAAAATGGGGACTTAGTCATTTTTTTTGCCAATTTCCCAAATCACTCCGCGCGCGCTCTGCAGCTAGGCCCTAACTCCCCTCTGCCACCATGGATTTGCTTCAAAACTCTTGCAAAGTAAAGTATCCATAGCCAGTAGTGCTCCCAGACCCCGAAACCCACCCACAAACACCAGGAAGCCCCCAAACAGGCCCCCAAAAATGCTACATTGAGCAAAATATCAGAAATAGCAACAAAAAAAATCTGCGTGGATTTTGTCCCAACCACTTCTATCCGGCATTAGACCTTCCCAGGAATGCCCCAAGACCCGCCAACCCACCCGCCAAAAAACACAACACCCCCAAACAGCCCAAAAGCAAAATCTCATACTTACAATATTTCTCGGCCTTCGGTCCAAACGCGCTGTGTAGCTAGGCCATAACTCAAGTTTACCACCACGGATTTCCTGAAAAGCAAATGCAATCAAGATTAGAGTGTCCCAGCAGTGCTCCCAGACTCTGAAACTCACCCACAAACAGCCGGAACCCCCCCAAAGAGCACCTCAAAGGCAAGCAAGTCAGCAAAAACACCAACAAATTTCCGCCTCGGATTTGGGCCAAACCACTTTTATCCGGTATTAGAGCTTCCCAGCAATGGCCCCAGAGCCGTCAACCCAGGAGAAAACGAGTAGAAGACCCCCAAACAGCCAAAGAGAAAAAGTACAAAAATGGGGACTTAGTAATTTTTTTGCCAATTTCCCAAATCACTCCGCGCGCGCTCTGCAGCTAGGCCCTAACTCCCCTCTGCCACCATGGATTTGCTTCAAACCTCTTGCAAAGTAAAGTATCCATAGGCAGTAGTGCTCCCAGACCCCGAAACCCCCCCACAAACACCAGGAAGCCCCCAAACAGGCCCCCGAAAATGCTACATTGAGCAAAATATCAGAAATAGCACCCAAAAAAATCAGCGTGGATTTTGTCCCAACCACTTCTATCCGGTATTAGACCTTCCCAGGAATGCCCCAAGACCCGCCAACCCACCCGCCAAAAAGCACAACACCCCCAAACAGCCCAAAAGCAAAATCTCATACTTACAATATTTCTCGGCCTTCGGTCCAAACGCGCTGTGTAGCTAGGCCATAACTCAAGTTTACCACCACGGATTTCCTGAAAAGCAAATGCAATCAAGATTAGAGTGTCCCAGCAGTGCTCCCAGACTCCAAAACTCACCCACAAACAGCCGGAACCCCCCCAAAGAGCACCTCAAAGGCAAGCAAGTCAGCAAAAACACCAAAAAATGTCAGCCTCGGGTTTGGGCCAAACCACTTTTATCCGGTATTAGAGCTTCCCAGCAATGGCCCCAGAGCCGTCAACCCAGGAGAAAACGAGTAGATGACCCCCAAACAGCCAAAGAGCAAGAGTACAAAAATGGGGACTTAGTAATTTTTTTGCCAATTTCCCAAATCACTCCGCGCGCGCTCTGCAGCTAGGCCCTAACTCCCCTCTGCCACCATGGATTTGCTTCAAACCTCTTGCAAAGTAAAGTATCCATAGCCAGCAGTGCTCCCAGACCCCGAAACCCACCCACATACACCAGGAAGCCCCCCAAACAGGCCCCCAAAAATGCTACATTGAGCAAAATGTCAGAAATAGCAAAAAGAAAATCAGCGTGGATTTTGTCCCAACCACTTCTATCCGGTATTAGACCTTCTACTTCTCAGGAATGCCCCAAGACCCGCCAACCCACCGGCCAAAAAGCACAACTCCCCCAAACAGCCCAAAAGCAAAATCACATACTTACAATATTTCTCGGCCTTCGGTCCAAACGCGCTGTGTAGCTAGGCCATACCTCCAGTTTACCACCACGGATTTCCTGAAAAGCAAATGCAATCAAGATGAGAATGTCCCAGCAGTGCTCCCAGACCCCGAAACTCACCCACAAACAGCCGAAACCCACCCAAAGAGCACCTCAAAGGCAAGCAAGTCAGCAAATACACCAAAAAATGTCCGCCTCGGATTTGGTCCAAACCACTTTTATCCGGTATTAGAGCTTCCCAGCAATGGCCCCAGAGCCATCAACCCAGTAGAAAACGAGTAGAAGACCCCCAAACAGCCAAAGAGCAAAAGTACAAAAATGGGGACTTAGTCATTTTTTTGCCAATTTCCCAAATCACTCCGTGCGCGCTCTGCAGCTAGGCCCTAACTCCCCTCTGCCACCATGGATTTGCTTCAAACCTCTTGCAAAGTAAAGTAGCCATAGCCAGTAGTGCTCCCAGACCCCGAAACCCACCCACAAACACCAGGAAGCCCCCCAAACAGGCCCCCGAAAATGCTACATTGAGCAAAATATCAGAAATAGCAAAATAAAATTCAGCGTGGATTTTGTCCCAACCACTTCTATCTGGTATTAGACCTTCCCAGGAATGCCCCAAGACCCGCCAACCCACCGGCCAAAAAGCACAACACCCCCAAACAGCCCAAAAGCAAAATCTCATACTTACAATATTTCTCTGCCTTCGGTCCAAACGTGCTGTGTAGCTAGGCCATAACTCAAGTTTACCACCATGGATTTCCTGAAAAGCAAATGCAATCAAGATTAGAGTGTCCCAGCAGTGCTCCCAGACTCTGAAACTCACCCACAAACAGCCGGAACCCCCCCAAAGAGCACCTCAAAGGCAAGCAAGTCAGCAAAAACACCAAAAAATTTCCGCCTCGGATTTGGGCCAAACCACTTTTATCCGGTATTAGAGCTTCCCAGCAATGGCCCCAGAGCCGTCAACCCAGGAGAAAACGAGTAGAAGACCCCCAAACAGCCAAAGAGCAAAAGTACAAAAATGGGGACTTAGTAATTTTTTTGCCAATTTCCCAAATCACTCCGCGCGCGCTCTGCAGCTAGGCCCTAACTCCCCTCTGCCACCATGGATTTGCTTCAAACCTCTTGCAAAGTAAAGTATCCATAGCCAGCAGTGCTCCCAGACCCCGAAACCCACCAACAAACACCAGGAAGCCCCCCAAACAGGCCCCCGAAAACACTACATTGAGCAAAATGTCAGAAATAGCAAAAAGAAAATCAGCGTGGATTTTGTCCCAACCACTTCTATCCAGTATTAGACCTTCCCAGGAATGCCCCAAGACCCGCCAACCCACCGGCCAAAAAGCACAACTCCCCCAAACAGCCCAAAAGCAAAATCACATACTTACAATATTTCTCGGCCTTCGGTCCAAACGCGCTGTGTAGCTAGGCCATACCTCCAGTTTACCACCACGGATTTCCTGAAAAGCAAATGCAATCAAGATTAGAGTGTCCCAGCAGTGCTCCCAGACCCCGAAACTCACCCACAAACAGCCGGAACCCACCCAGAGAGCACCTCAAAGGCAAGCAAGTCAGCAAATACACCAAAAAATTTCCGCCTCGGATTTGGTCCAAACCACTTTTATCCGGTATTAGAGCTTCCCAGCAATGGCCCCAGAGCCATCAACCCAGTAGAAAACGAGTAGAAGACCCCCAAACAGCCAAAGAGCAAAAGTACAAAAATGGGGACTTAGTCATTTTTTTGCCAATTTCCCAAATCACTCCGCGCGCGCTCTGCAGCTAGGCCCTAACTCCCCTCTGCCACCATGGATTTGCTTCAAACCTCTTGCAAAGTAAAGTATCCATAGCCAGCAGTGCTCCCAGACCCCGAAACCCACCCACAAACACCAGGAAGCCCCCCAAACAGGCCCACGAAAACGCTACATTGAGCAAAATGTCAAAAATAGCAACAAAAAAATCAGCGTGGATTTTGTCCCATTCACTTCTATCCGGTATTAGACCTTCCCAGGAATGCCCCAAGACCTGCCAACCCACCCGCCAAAAAGCACAACACCCCCAAACAGCCCAAAAGCAAAATCTCATACTTACAATATTTCTCGGCCTTCGGTCCAAACGCGCTGTGTAGCTAGGCCATAACTCCAGTTTACCACCACGGATTTCCTGAAAAGCAAATGCAATCAAGATTAGAGTGTCCCAGCAGTGCTCCCAGACCCCGAAACTCACACACAAACAGCCGGAACCCCCCCAAAGAGCACCTCAAAGGCAAGCAAGTCAGCAAAAACACCAAAAAATTTCCGCCTCGTATTTGGTCCAAACCACTTTTATCCGGTATTAGAGCTTCCCAGCAATGGCCCCAGAGCCGTCAACCCAGGAGAAAACGAGTAGAAGACCCCCAAACAGCCAAAGAGCAAAAGTACAAAAATGGGGACTTAGTAATTTTTTTGCCAATTTCCCAAATCACTCCGCGCGCGCTCTGCAGCTAGGCCCTAACTCCCCTCTGCCACCATGGATTTGCTTCAAACCTCTTGCAAAGTAAAGTATCCATAGCCAGTAGTGCTCCCAGACCCCGAAACCCACCCACAAACACCAGGAAGCCCCCCAAACAGGCCCCCGAAAACGCTACATTGAGCAAAATATCCGAAATAGCACAAAAAAAATCAGCGTGGATTTTGTCCCAACCACTTCTATCCGGTATTAGACCTTCCCAGGAATGCCCCAAGACCCGCCAACCCACCCGCCAAAAAGCACAACACCCCCAAACAGCCCAAAAGCAAAATCTCATACTTACAATATTTCTCGGCCTTCGGTCCAAACGCGCTGTGTAGCTAGGCCATAACTCAAGTTTACCACCACGGATTTCCTGAAAAGCAAATGCAATCAAGATTAGAGTGTCCCAGCAGTGCTCCCAGACTCCAAAACTCACCCACAAACAGCCGGAACCCCCCAAAGAGCACCTCAAAGGCAAGCAAGTCAGCAAAAACACCAAAAAATGTCAGCCTCGGATTTGGGCCAAACCACTTTTATCCGGTATTAGAGCTTCCCAGCAATGGCCCCAGAGCCGTCAACCCAGGAGAAAACGAGTAGATGACCCCCAAACAGCCAAAGAGCAAAAGTACAAAAATGGGGACTTAGTAATTTTTTTGCCAATTTCCCAAATCACTCCGCGCGCGCTCTGCAGCTAGGCCCTAACTCCCCTCTGCCACCATGGATTTGCTTCAAACCTCTTGCAAAGTAAAGTATCCATAGCCAGCAGTGCTCCCAGACCCCGAAACCCACCCACAAACACCAGGAAGCCCCCCAAACAGGCCCCCGAAAATGCTGCATTGAGCAAAATGTCAGAAATAGCAAAAAGAAAATCAGCGTGGATTTTGTCCCAACCACTTCTATCCGGTATTAGACCTTCTACTTCTCAGGAATGCCCCAAGACCCGCCAACCCACTGGCCAAAAAGCACAACTCCCCCAAACAGCCCAAAAGCAAAATCACATACTTACAATATTTCTCGGCCTTCGGTCCAAACGCGCTGTGTAGCTAGGCCATACCTCCAGTTTACCACCACGGATTTCCTGAAAAGCAAATGCAATCAAGATTAGAGTGTCCCAGCAGTGCTCCTAGACCCCGAAACTCACCCACAAACAGCCGGAACCCACCAAAGAGCACCTCAAAGGCAAGCAAGTCAGCAAATACACCAAAAAATTTCCGCCTCGGATTTGGTCCAAACCACTTTTATCCGGTATCAGAGCTTCCCAGCAATGGCCCCAGAGCCATCAACCCAGTAGAAAACGAGTAGAAGACCCCCAAACAGCCAAAGAGCAAAAGTACAAAAATGGGGACTTAGTCATTTTTTTTGCCAATTTCCCAAATCACTCCGCGCGCGCTCTGCAGCTAGGCCCTAACTCCCCTCTGCCACCATGGATTTGCTTCAAAACTCTTGCAAAGTAAAGTATCCATAGCCAGTAGTGCTCCCAGACCCCGAAACCCACCCACAAACACCAGGAAGCCCCCAAACAGGCCCCCAAAAATGCTACATTGAGCAAAATATCAGAAATAGCAACAAAAAAAATCTGCGTGGATTTTGTCCCAACCACTTCTATCCGGCATTAGACCTTCCCAGGAATGCCCCAAGACCCGCCAACCCACCCGCCAAAAAACACAACACCCCCAAACAGCCCAAAAGCAAAATCTCATACCTACAATATTTCTCGGCCTTCGGTCCAAACGCGCTGTGTAGCTAGGCCATAACTCAAGTTTACCACCACGGATTTCCTGAAAAGCAAATGCAATCAAGATTAGAGTGTCCAAGCAGTGCTCCCAGACTCTGAAACTCACCCACAAACAGCCGGAACCCCCCCAAAGAGCACCTCAAAGGCAAGCAAGTCAGCAAAAACACCAACAAATTTCCGCCTCGGATTTGGGCCAAACCACTTTTATCCGGTATTAGAGCTTCCCAGCAATGGCCCCAGAGCCGTCAACCCAGGAGAAAACGAATAGAAGACCCCCAAACAGCCAAAGAGAAAAAGTACAAAAATGGGGACTTAGTAATTTTTTTGCCAATTTCCCAAATCACTCCGCGCGCGCTCTGCAGCTAGGCCCTAACTCCCCTCTGCCACCATGGATTTGCTTCAAACCTCTTGCAAAGTAAAGTATCCATAGGCAGTAGTGCTCCCAGACCCCGAAACCCACCCACAAACACCAGGAAGCCCCCAAACAGGCCCCCGAAAATGCTACATTGAGCAAAATATCAGAAATAGCACCCAAAAAAATCAGCGTGGATTTTGTCCCAACCACTTCTATCCGGTATTAGACCTTCCCAGGAATGCCCCAAGACCCGCCAACCCACCCGCCAAAAAGCACAACACCCCCAAACAGCCCAAAAGCAAAATCTCATACTTACAATATTTCTCGGCCTTCGGTCCAAACGCGCTGTGTAGCTAGGCCATAACTCAAGTTTACCACCACGGATTTCCTGAAAAGCAAATGCAATCAAGATTAGAGTGTCCCAGCAGTGCTCCCAGACTCCAAAACTCACCCACAAACAGCCGGAACCCCCCCAAAGAGCACCTCAAAGGCAAGCAAGTCAGCAAAAACACCAAAAAATGTCAGCCTCGGGTTTGGGCCAAACCACTTTTATCCGGTATTAGAGCTTCCCAGCAATGGCCCCAGAGCCGTCAACCCAGGAGAAAACGAGTAGATGACCCCCAAACAGCCAAAGAGCAAGAGTACAAAAATGGGGACTTAGTAATTTTTTTGCCAATTTCCCAAATCACTCCGCGCGCGCTCTGCAGCTAGGCCCTAACTCCCCTCTGCCACCATGGATTTGCTTCAAACCTCTTGCAAAGTAAAGTATCCATAGCCAGCAGTGCTCCCAGACCCCGAAACCCACCCACATACACCAGGAAGCCCCCCAAACAGGCCCCCGAAAATGCTACATTGAGCAAAATGTCAGAAATAGCAAAAAGAAAATCAGCGTGGATTTTGTCCCAACCACTTCTATCCGGTATTAGACCTTCTACTTCTCAGGAATGCCCCAAGACCCGCCAACCCACCGGCCAAAAAGCACAACTCCCCCAAACAGCCCAAAAGCAAAATCACATACTTACAATATTTCTCGGCCTTCGGTCCAAACGCGCTGTGTAGCTAGGCCATACCTCCAGTTTACCACCACGGATTTCCTGAAAAGCAAATGCAATCAAGATGAGAATGTCCCAGCAGTGCTCCCAGACCCCGAAACTCACCCACAAACAGCCGAAACCCACCCAAAGAGCACCTCAAAGGCAAGCAAGTCAGCAAATACACCAAAAAATGTCCGCCTCGGATTTGGTCCAAACCACTTTTATCCGGTATTAGAGCTTCCCAGCAATGGCCCCAGAGCCATCAACCCAGTAGAAAACGAGTAGAAGACCCCCAAACAGCCAAAGAGCAAAAGTACAAAAATGGGGACTTAGTCATTTTTTTGCCAATTTCCCAAATCACTCCGTGCGCGCTCTGCAGCTAGGCCCTAACTCCCCTCTGCCACCATGGATTTGCTTCAAACCTCTTGCAAAGTAAAGTATCCATAGCCAGTAGTGCTCCCAGACCCCGAAACCCACCCACAAACACCAGGAAGCCCCCCAAACAGGCCCCCGAAAATGCTACATTGAGCAAAATATCAGAAATAGCAAAATAAAATTCAGCGTGGATTTTGTCCCAACCACTTCTATCTGGTATTAGACCTTCCCAGGAATGCCCCAAGACCCGCCAACCCACCCGCCAAAAAGCACAACACCCCCAAACAGCCCAAAAGCAAAATCTCATACTTACAATATTTCTCTGCCTTCGGTCCAAACGTGCTGTGTAGCTAGGCCATAACTCAAGTTTACCACCATGGATTTCCTGAAAAGCAAATGCAATCAAGATTAGAGTGTCCCAGCAGTGCTCCCAGACTCTGAAACTCACCCACAAACAGCCGGAACCCCCCCAAAGAGCACCTCAAAGGCAAGCAAGTCAGCAAAAACACCAAAAAATTTCCGCCTCGGATTTGGGCCAAACCACTTTTATCCGGTATTAGAGCTTCCCAGCAATGGCCCCAGAGCCGTCAACCCAGGAGAAAACGAGTAGAAGACCCCCAAACAGCCAAAGAGCAAAAGTACAAAAATGGGGACTTAGTAATTTTTTTGCCAATTTCCCAAATCACTCCGCGCGCGCTCTGCAGCTAGGCCCTAACTCCCCTCTGCCACCATGGATTTGCTTCAAACCTCTTGCAAAGTAAAGTATCCATAGCCAGCAGTGCTCCCAGACCCCGAAACCCACCAACAAACACCAGGAAGCCCCCCAAACAGGCCCCCGAAAACACTACATTGAGCAAAATGTCAGAAATAGCAAAAAGAAAATCAGCGTGGATTTTGTCCCAACCACTTCTATCCAGTATTAGACCTTCCCAGGAATGCCCCAAGACCCGCCAACCCACCGGCCAAAAAGCACAACTCCCCCAAACAGCCCAAAAGCAAAATCACATACTTACAATATTTCTCGGCCTTCGGTCCAAACGCGCTGTGTAGCTAGGCCATACCTCCAGTTTACCACCACGGATTTCCTGAAAAGCAAATGCAATCAAGATTAGAGTGTCCCAGCAGTGCTCCCAGACCCCGAAACTCACCCACAAACAGCCGGAACCCACCCAGAGAGCACCTCAAAGGCAAGCAAGTCAGCAAATACACCAAAAAATTTCCGCCTCGGATTTGGTCCAAACCACTTTTATCCGGTATTAGAGCTTCCCAGCAATGGCCCCAGAGCCATCAACCCAGTAGAAAACGAGTAGAAGACCCCCAAACAGCCAAAGAGCAAAAGTACAAAAATGGGGACTTAGTCATTTTTTTGCCAATTTCCCAAATCACTCCGCGCGCGCTCTGCAGCTAGGCCCTAACTCCCCTCTGCCACCATGGATTTGCTTCAAACCTCTTGCAAAGTAAAGTATCCATAGCCAGCAGTGCTCCCAGACCCCGAAACCCACCCACAAACACCAGGAAGCCCCCCAAACAGGCCCACGAAAACGCTACATTGAGCAAAATGTCAAAAATAGCAACAAAAAAATCAGCGTGGATTTTGTCCCATTCACTTCTATCCGGTATTAGACCTTCCCAGGAATGCCCCAAGACCTGCCAACCCACCCGCCAAAAAGCACAACACCCCCAAACAGCCCAAAAGCAAAATCTCATACTTACAATATTTCTCGGCCTTCGGTCCAAACGCGCTGTGTAGCTAGGCCATAACTCCAGTTTACCACCACGGATTTCCTGAAAAGCAAATGCAATCAAGATTAGAGTGTCCCAGCAGTGCTCCCAGACCCCGAAACTCACACACAAACAGCCGGAACCCCCCCAAAGAGCACCTCACAGGCAAGCAAGTCAGCAAAAACACCCAAAAATTTCTGCCTCGGATTTGGTCCAAACCACTTTTATCCGGTATTAGAGCTTCCCAGCAATGGCCCCAGAGCCGTCAACCCAGGAGAAAATGAGTAGAAGAACCCCAAACAGCCAAAGAGCAAAAGTACAAAAATGGGGACTTAGTCATTTTTTTGCCAATTTCCCAAATCACTCCGCGCGTTCTATGCAGCTAGGCCCTAACTCCCCTCTGCCACCATGGATTTGCTTCAAACCTCTTGCAAAGTAAAGTATCCATAGCCAGCAGTTCTCCCAGACCCCAAAACTCACCCACAAACACCAGGAAGCCCCCCAAACAGGCCCCCGAAGACGCTACATTGAGCAAAATGTCAGAAATAGCAACAAAAAAATCAGCGTTGATTTTGTCCCAACCACTTCTATCCGGTATTAGACCTTCCCAGGAATGCCCCAAGACCCGCCAACCCACCCGCCAAAAAGCACAACACCCCCAAACAGCCCAAAAGCAAAATCTCATACTTACAATATTTCTCAGCCTTCGGTCCAATTGCTCTATGTAGCTAGGCCATAACGCCAGTTTACCACCACGGATTTCCTGAAAAGCAAATGCAATCAAGATTAGAGTGTCCCAGCAGTGCTCCCAGACCCCGAAACTCACCCACAAACAGCCGGAACCCCCCCAAAGAGCACCTCAAAGGCAAGCAAGTCAGCAAAAACACCAAAAAATTTCCGCCTCGGATTTGGTCCAAACCACTTTTATCCGGTATTAGAGCTTCCCAGCAATGGCCCCAGAGCCGTCAACTCACCCGCAAAGAAGTAGAACACCCCCACAAGTGCTGAGTCTTTCTTCATTGGGCGTAAACCAGCCCTCTGCTTTGATGGAAATGGGAGTCTGGAGGAGGAGGATAGAGGACCATGCTCTTCTGAACTTGTGAACCTGAGGAATGCAGACTGCGGCACCTTCAAATCAATAAGCAAACAAGTGAAGACAGTTCTGCTGATGGGCTTGTTTTTGTGATTAGGTAATTAAAGTTTGAATTATATTAACTGTGCACAACAAAGAAAGAAAGACACACAGTAATAAAAGTGAATAAGGACGAAAAAGAAAGTTATTGATTCATTGTCTTATTTTCAGGGCTCGGTGTCACGGTCCACGAATAAGAATAAGGCTTCGTCATCATACTCTGCGAATTCAGGCAGGGTGAGCTCAGTGTCACCTGACAGAGAAGAAATTCCCTCATCTATGTTGCTGTCCACCTCGTCTTCATCCGGCGTGCTTTCTCGTACTCTGTAATCTGATGGTATGAGGTGCTGATTCATCTCGATCATTGTTAACCTCTCCACATTTTTGGGCGAGAGGCGGCTCTGTTTGGAAGTTACAATGCCACCAGCAGCACTGAAAACACGTTCAGAAGACACACTTGCAAGTGGGCAAGACAAGTAGTTTAAAGCCAGGTTGGAGAGCTGTGGCCACAATTCTTTTTTCCCATGCCAATACGCCAATGGGTCAGCATTAACATAGACCTCTGTTGAGTCATTCAGATAGTCCTTCACCATCGACTCAAGGTGCTCCTCCAAGGTTCCTCCACTTTGCTTAGCTGTTGCTGTGACCTTATGAGAACCAAACTCAAGCCGAGCTAGCCAATCCTCTTAAGCCTCCAATGTTACTGTTGTGTCTGGTGGTGCAGATGATCCGGTTGCCGGTGTCTTTAACGGCTGAGAGGTCACTTGTGCCGCAGCCACAGGTGCAGAAGTGGATTGTTGTGACTGGGGATGGCCTGCTGATGCTGATGTACTGCCTTTTCCTTCAATTTTCTGCCGTTCTCTTTCAAACCTCTTGGCTGAGGAGGCTAGCCACTGTTTGTACTTTGTAACATCTTCATCAGCAAAAGGAAAGAATGCTTGGCCTGCCAGCGCCTTTTTGTAGCATGGATCCAGAATAGTAGCACAAATGTAATGCTGGTTTGAGTGGATCATTTTAAGACGTTCATCACCTTGTAGGCGCTCTAATAATTTCTCCGCCAGAACAAAAGGGTCTTGGTTTTTTTCATCATTTTGAAACACAAAACACACCTCCTTCAGTTGGTGCTCCAGCATGTACAACAATGGGATAGCTTTCCCCAAATTACAGTCCTCTTTGCTGACTGCACGCGTGAAGAACTCAAAAGGACGAAGCATGCGTGTCAGGCTTTTAACTATGTCCCATTGCGCCGCACCCATCCTCAGGTCCTCCTTCTGAGCTGTACCCTGTGTTAAGAAATAGTGATCGAGTTCCGTATACTGCTCATACAGACGCTCAAGCATGTAGAAGGTTGAGTTCCAACGTGTTGCCACCTCCTGGATGAGTGCTTTCACTGGCATTCGACGTTCATATAGCAGGCTCCTCAGATGCTTCCGGGCCTTAAAATAATGGCTGAAATGGTTGCACATTTTTCATCAGGTGTCCACTACCCTGTACGCTGCACTGTCTTTATCACTCAAGAATTTTTTGACAACCAGGTTTATACAATGCGCCAAACACGGCACTCTGAAATATTCACCCAGCTCCATGGCCTTAACTACATTGGCGCCATTATCCGTGGAAACATAACCAATCTGGCGGTTTTTTGGGGACAGCCAGTCAAGGACCTTTGTGTTAAACACATCCAAAATGTTTTCTGCTGTGTGACGTTTCTCCAAACCAAACATGGCTAGTGTTGCATGTTTCCGAGCAGCTTTAAAAACTTGGTCGGGGTCAACACCTGCGTTTAGCTTTGCTTTAACCCCTGAAAAAGAGACCCACTGTGCAGTGATGGACATGTAATCAGCGCCTGCGCCACTGGTCCACATGTCTGTTGTCAGATGTATAGTGTGAACAGCACTCTTCTGCAAAGCTGCCCCAATCACCTCCAGAACATCTTCATGTAGTGCTGGAACCGCAACTCGGGCAAAATAGAACCGGCTAGGAAGCTTCCATTTAGGGCAGAGCCCTGCCACTAATTCTAGAAAACCAACCCCTTCTACAAAAGAAAAAGGGAGACGGTCCAGAGCTAGCATTTTAGCCAGCTTAGTGTTATACAGATGCGTCAGTGGGTGGTTGCGTTCATATTGCGCTTCTGTAAACAACATCTTTTTAATGTTGCCCTGGACCAAGGATTTACGGGATGATGATGATGATATCTTCGACCCAGTTACGCTCGCTGATTAACTTTTTCGCATTGGTGTATCACTCTCTCCCACACTCTTAGTGTGGCTCACATGGGGTGTGCTGCTGACAAGGGTACTGGGTGTAAGTGAAGTGTTTGACACGTCTTCTTCCTCCTCGTCATCATCAGATGAAACATCAACGTTTTCATTACGTGCAATTTGGGCTTCCTTGATCGCCTGTAGGTGCGCAAACCATTGGACAGCGTGCTGTCTCTTAAGATGACCTCGCTGGCCTCCGGTACCAAAGTTGGTACCAAACTTACCACGACTAACTCGAAGCTTACAAATGCTACAAATGGCTGTGTTTTCCTTTTTTGGGCAAACACTAAAGAAGTCCCAAACTGCCGACTTGAAATGTCTTTGGGGGCCGGAGGAGGCGGCGATACTGGTGGTGGTGGTCCTGCTGCTAATGCCAGATGAAGTGGAGGATGTGGATTGCCGAACTTCAGTACGTTTTGCACTTTCACCACCACTAATTGAGGTCGAGGTAGATGGAGGTCCCTTCTTGCGAGGAAGAAATATGGAAGCGGTAGGTGTTGGTGTACTAGTTAACTCCAATGATTGTTGTGTTTCCATTGCCTCCTCGTCGACATCATCATCACGCTCAGCAGCTTCTCGGGCTAGGGTCAAAATGTCTCTTTGCTGCATGCCCGCTGGGGCTGTAGTAAACTTTATGATGACTGGCTCGTCGTCGTGAGAGGCTTCATCAGCAGCAGTATCCGTCACTTCTTGTTGAGCCTCATCACACTCCGTAGCTATGAGTTTTTCGACGACCTTCCTTTTACGCTTAGGTACCTTTGTCAGATCATGGTGTGCCTCACTCTCAGAACGGCCGTGATGGTTCCCACTCTTCATCCAGATCATCAGAAGGAGGTGGGCTTGAAGAAGATGTAGACACCCCCCTTGATCTTTTCCTTGCTAGGGATGTGGAAGACAATGAATGATCATCAGGAGGAGTGGCTTCCTCAAATGATACCTCGGTTTGATTGTCAATTTCCTGATGTGCCCCTACTTCGGGAGGAACAACTATTGTGGGCACTTGTGACCCTCCATGCACCTCTGCTTGCGCATCTCCTTGCGCTGCCTCTCCTTCCACATGTACTTGGGCTTGTACTTGCACATGTGGTTGTTGTTGCGGCTGTGGTTGTTCAACACTTGTCAGATGAGTTACAACAACCTGTGTTGATTCAGGGACATTGCTGCTACTTTCTTGCGATGAGCCAACATCACTGGTCGATGGTGATTGAAGAAGTACACTGACTGCCTCTGCAGCACTCAAGGGCTTTGACTTAAGTTGGCGTGGTGGTGGTGGTGGAGGCACTGAGCCCAATGGAGCGGGGGTGCTGCTCCCAGCTTGGTCCCCAGCAGATCCCGCTGCTGCTGCAGGCGCACTTTTTTTTTACTCCCAAAAAACGCGGCGGCCGGCACACCAGCCTCCTTGGTAACTTGCTTCTTCTGCTCCTTACTGGCAACTTTCTTGCTAGAGGAGCTACGGAGAACTTTTTTTGGGGCCATCTTCTTCAGCCCAGGTCAGAACTGTGGCCAGACGTGACGTCGCGTGACGTTATGCTGCACACACACACCGCTGCAGGACTTCTTCCTGGCACTGGTGGTTCTCTTGAGTCTTGTGCACCTAAAAGCAATGGAAGACAGAGGAACATCAGCTCAGTTATACACCCCAAAAAAATCGGGAAAAAAAACAGAAAAATCAGCACAATCCCATGCCCTCCATGATGTTTAAATTCAAGACACCCCACAGAAAGACTAGGCCCATGCAACACTCACTAGTCACTACCCCTGGTGGAAAGGCCACAACAACAGGCCAAAAAAATGAAAATCACAGAAAAATCAGCACAATCCCAAGCCATCCAGCCCCTCCATTATGTTTAAATTCAAGACAACCCACAGAAAGACTAGGCCCATGCACCACTCACTACCCCTGGTGAAAAGGCCACAACAGGCCGAAAAAACGAAAATCACAGAAAAATCAGCACAATCCCAAGCCATCCAGCCCCTCCATGATGTTTAAATTCAAGACAACCCACAGAAAGACTAGGCCCATGCACCACTCACTACCCCTGGGCATAATGGATGAAAGCTAGGCAAAATGGGTGCAGGCCTAGGAACACTGCCTGCATTCAAAATGGCCCCCTCCCTCCCAGCACATGGCCAGGGCCTGTAGCAGCACTCAAAATGGCCCCCAACCACATGGCCTGTCCACAACAGGCCAAAAAAACGAAAATCACAGAAAAATCAGCACAACACCAAGCCATCCAGCCCCTCCATGATGTTTAAATTCAAGACAACCCACAGAAAGACTAGGCCCATGCACCACTCACTACCCCTGGTGAAAAGGCCACAACAGGCCAAAAAAACGAAAATCACAGAAAAATCAGCACAATCCCAAGCCATCCAGCCCCTCCATGATGTTTAAATTCAAGACAACCCACAGAAAGACTGGGCCCATGCACCACTCACTACCCCTGGGCATAATGGATGAAAGCTAGGCAAAATGGGTGCAGACCTGAGAACACTGCCTGCATTCAAAATGGACCCCTCCCTCACAGCACATGACCAGGGCCTGTAGCAGCACTCAAAATGGCCCCCAACCACATGGCCTGTCCACAACAGGCCAAAAAAACGAAAATCACAGAAAAATCAGCACAATCCCAAGCCATCCAGCCCCTCCATGATGTGTAAATTCAAGACAACCCACAGAAAGACTAGGCCCATGCACCACTCACTACCCCTGGTGAAAAGGCCACAACAGGTCAAAAAAAATGAAAATCACAGAAAAATCAGCACAATCCCAAGCCATCCAGCCCTTCCATGATGTTTAAATTCAAGACAACCCACAGAAAGACTAGGCCCATGCACCACTCACTACCCCTGGTGAAAAGGCCACAACAGGCCAAAAAAACGAAAATCACAGAAAAATCAGCACAATCCCAAGCCATCCAGCCCCTCCATGATGTTTAAATTCAAGACAACCCACAGAAAGACTAGGCCCATGCACCACTCACTACCCCTGGGCATAATGGATGAAAGCTAGGCAAAATGGGTGCAGGCCTAAGAACACTTCCAGCATTCAAAATGGCCCCCTCCCTCCCAGCACATGGCCAGGGCCTGTAGCAGCACTCAAAATTGCCCCCAACCACATGGCCTGTCCACAACAGGCCAAAACAACGAAAATCACAGAAAAATCAGCACAATCCCAAGCCATCCAGCCCCTCCATGATGTTTAAATTCAAGAAAACCCACAAAAAGACTAGGCCCATGCAACACTCACTACCCCTGGTGAAAAGGCCACAACAGGCCAAAAAAACGAAAGTCACAGAAAAATCAGCACAATCCCAAGCCATCCAGCCCCTCCATGATGTTTAAATTCAAGAAAACCCACAAAAAGACTAGGCCCATGCAACACTCACTACCCCTGGTGAAAAGGCCACAACAGGCCACAAAAACGAAAATCACAGAAAAATCAGCACTTTCCCAAGCCATCCAGCCCTTCCATGATGTTTAAATTCAAGACAACCCACAGAAAGACTAGGCCCATGCACCACTCACTACCCCTGGTGAAAAGGCCACAACAGGCCAAAAAAACGAAAATCACAGAAAAATCAGCACAATCCCAAGCCATCCAGCCCCTCCATGATGTTTAAATTCAAGACAACCCACAGAAAGACTAGGCCCATGCACCACTCACTACCCCTGGGCATAATGGATGAAAGCTAGGCAAAATGGGTGCAGGCCTAAGAACACTTCCAGCATTCAAAATGGCCCCCTCCCTCCCAGCACATGGCCAGGGCCTGTAGCAGCACTCAAAATGGCCCCCGACCACATGGCCTGTCCACAACAGGCCAAAAAAACGAAAATCACAGAAAAATCAGCACAATCCCAAGCCATCCAGCCCCTCCATGATGTTTAAATTCAAGAAAACCCACAAAAAGACTAGGCCCATGCAACACTCACTAACCCTGGTGAAAAGGCCACAACAGGCCAAAAAAACGAAAGTCACAGAAAAATCAGCACAATCCCAAGCCATCCAGCCCCTCCATGATGTTTAAATTCAAGAAAACCCACAAAAAGACTAGGCCCATGCAACACTCACTACCCCTGGTGAAAAGGCCACAACAGGCCACAAAAACGAAAATCACAGAAAAATCAGCACAATCCCAAGCCATCCAGCCCCTCCGTGATGTTTAAATTCAAGAAAACTCAAAGAAAGACTAGGCCCATGCAACACTCACTACCCCTGGTGAAAAGGCCACAACAGGCCAAAAAAACGAAAATCACAGAAAAATCAGCACAATCCCAAGCCATCCAGCCCCTCCATGATGTTTACATTTAAAACACCCCACAGAAAGACTCAGTGCACCCACCACTGATTACCCCTGGGCAAAAGGCCCCAAAACAGCCCAAAAATCGAAAATTCCAAAATTGTAGTTGCAGCAACTGTAATGCCCCAAACAAACTTACTTGTGAAAATTCTAATCCAAAAGTGATCCAAAGAAAGTCAAAAAGGCCTCAAATCCAAATATCCAGCAGCATCCACAAAAAGTAATCCTTCCAGCTCTAGATCCAAATGAAAAGTGACCAGGAAATGGACAAAGCACTGGGAGGAGCCTGCTGGACAGGAACAGGAAGTTGAAGACTGTGGGGCACTTCCTTCGTCCCACCCGCCCCCCCCTCCCCAAAATGGACTCCTCGCAAAAAAAGTGCAGGCAAATGTCAACCTGAGGAGTTATTCAGGTAAAAATCATCATTTCCAGAAGGTTTATGCTGCTTGCTGGTGGATTTCTTGTGCAGAATTGCAAATTTTGTATTTTCGCGAGTGCGAGATTGTTGCTGATCGCCGCATCTCCAAGCTCGCAATTGCGAAGTACTGCGATACGTGATCACGGCGTACTCGCGTTGACAAACTCTCGCTGTGCAAGTTGGCAAGCCGCGATTACGTAATCGCGCTCACCAAATTCCCTCGGGATCCCGCAGCAAGATCCAAAATGGCGCAGCACTCGCAAAATATCAAGAAAAACAACTCGGCAAACGCTGAATGACGGTAAGTAAACGCCGCGCGCCGCAAATTTGTATCATCAAGAAAAAAAAAATCCGCTGCTTGCGAATTTGCGGATTTTCGGTAAATTCGCGAGCGTTCGCAGATTGCGAATTTACCAAAAATCCGCAAAATCCGCGAGCGTAACGGATTTTCCGCCCATGCTTACCACCGACAACACAAAGACAGGTGAGAATGTTTCTGGGAATGGTTGGTTACTGTCGACAATGGATTAGTGGGTTTCCAGTAATTGCAAAACCACTTCAGAGATTAACAAAAGCAGACGTAAAAGATGAAATTAGTTTGTCAAAAATTGAACTGGAAGCTTTTGAGCAGCTAAGAAAGAGCTTATGTGAACCTCCTGCTCTGGGTATGCCAGATTAGGAAAAAGAATTTGAACTCTACTGCAGTGAAAGAGAAGGTTGTGCATTGTCTGTGTTGATTCAAAGGCATGGTAAATTGAGAAAACCAATTGCATATTTCTCAGCTGTTTCCGATCCTGTTGCAAAAGCTTTGCCAGGTGGCTTAAAAGCAGTGGCTGCAACAAGTGTAAGTTTTGAACAAAGTGAGGGCATCATTATGGGATTTCCTGTGAAGGTATATGTACCTCATTCAGTTGAAATTCTGCTTACCAGAAGTAGGACTCAACATTTGACAAGTAGCCGATTGACAAAATATGAAAAAACAATTCTGGGATCAGACAACGTGTCAATTGTGAGGTGCGTGAATTTGAACCCTTCCACACTGTTACCAGATGGAGTTGTTACTGAGGTAAGTAATGAAAATGAAATTGATCATGAATGCCTGGATGTTGTAGATTACTGCACAAAACCAAGACAGGACATAAAAGATGTTCCATTACCTGAATCAGACATAATCTATTTTGTGGATGGGTCTTGTTTGAGAAATGATGAAGGAATTCTGAGGGCAGCATACTCTGTGTACACAGTCTCAGATGTTGTTGAAGGTTCACCTCTGGATGGAATTCCTTCTGCTCAAATTGGGGAGCTAATTGCCTTAATCCGAGCATGTGAAAAAGCAGCTGGCAAAAGAGTAACCACAGTGACCGATAGTCAATATGGTTATGGGGTGGTTCATGATTATGGACAATTATGGTCTCAAAGAGGTTATTTAACCTCTGCAGGAACACCAATCAGAAATGCAAAATTGATCAAAAGGTTGATTGATGGCATTCAGTTACCAGAACAAATTGCTGTTGTCAAATGTGCAGCTCATAAAAAGGGTGATGATTACATCACCAAAGGAAACGCCTATGCAGATGAGATTGCGAAATATTGCGCCAAAAACAATTACTCAATTAATCGGGAAAAAGACGAAAGTCACACAATGAATTCTCTCATGCTAATTTCTGTAGTTGAAACATGGCAGGAAGTAAAAGATTTACAAGATGAGGCAAGTGAGGAAGAGAAAAACACATGGTTAAAAAATGAATGCAGGCAAAGAGAAGAAGATGCCATTTGGGTTTACAAAGATGGAAGACCTGTTATGCCAGATTGCATGATTGCTGACATGGCACGGATGTACCATGGTCCAGGACATTTAGGGAGAGATTCCATGATTAGATTATTCAGAGAAACATGGTTCAACACAAAATTTTGAATAATTGCGGAGTCACTCTGTCAAAGATGCTTGACCTGCCAACAGATGAATCCCAACAGGAAGACTGTTGTAAGTTTGGGAACCATAGGACGGGAGGGTGGTTCTTTTACCAGATTACAAATGTATTTCATTGAAATGCCGATGCACAACAGACTGAGATATGTTTTGGTATTTGTCTGTCTGTTTTCAAGATGGGTGGACGCTTTCCCAACTCGTCATAATGACTCAGTCACTGTGGCAAAATTGCTTCTTAGGGAGATCATACCTAGGTACGGATTTCCAGTCACTATTGAAAGTGATTGCCGGACTCATTTTGAAAACAGATTGATGAAACTGATTTGTGATGCTTTGAATATTCAACAGAAGCTGCATTGTGCTTACAGACCAGAAGCATCAGGTGTTGTTGAACAAGTAAATGGAACTATTAAGAATAGGATTTCAAAGATGTGTAATTCCACAGGAGTGAAGTGGACTGATGCACTTCCACTTGTTCTAATGTCAATGAGAAGCACTCCAGAGAAAAAGACAGGTCTTAGCCCACATGATATTGTGATGGGTAGAGTGATGAGACAAGCATTTGTTCCAGTTGGCAAATTAATGAGTATTAATGATGGTTAAATCATTGAATATTGCCAGAACCTGTCTGATGTAGTGAATTCTATATTTCATCAGGTGGGGACAGATGTAATTTCAAAGGAGAAAGTGCAAGCCCATGATTTGTTACCCGGAGACTGGGTAAGGACCAAAGTTCATCGAAGAAGGAACTGTTTAGTCCCGAGGTGGCAGAAGGCAAGACAAGTGATCTTAGTTACAACAAATGCAGTTAAATGCAGAGGCCTAAAAAGGTGGATTCATGCGAGTCATACAATTCGTGTGCCACCTCCTGAAAATCCTGATGAGGACAGTGACACAACAGCTGATTCAGATTCAGAAGGAGACCCAGAAGATCCTGAGTCTGATGATCAACAAGAAAATCAACGTCAAGAGAATCTAGATGAGAGTCAGAACTTGAATGAAGAAGATCTGAATATTGAAACTGGAGATCGAGGTGTTGATGATGATGATCTGCTTGAAAAAGAGTCTCTGAAAGAAAAAGGAGATTCAGAAGAAGCAGAAGATTCTGAGCGAGACGAAAATCTGAATCAGAGTATTGAAAGGCGAAGAAGTAACTCTGTGATTAAGAGCAAAAAGCCAGAGACTGGGAAGCTGAAGGTGATTCCTGAAGAAGAAGAAGAATTACCAAGTACCAGTAAAGGTATTGTTTCTAATGGAGTGAAGTTGCCGAGTAAAGAAGTTCCTAGGTACAGATTTGAAGTCTCAGATACAGATACTGATAAAAGTGATGAAGAATCTGAAATAAGAAAATTCAGAAAAAGAGCTTGGAAAGCTGAATGTAACGAATGTATGCCAAAGAAAAAGGTCTTGAGAAAAGGAGACATTTGGCCTGAAGACAATTTAAAATTCAAACTAGTGAAGAAATCAAAAGATCAAATGAACGAGGTATCTAGTCAGGGAGGTGAACTCGAAAAGAAAAACGAAAACAAGAAAATAGAAGTCATCACTCGAAAGACAAAAAGAGTAGTAAAACCAAATCAGAAATATAAGTCCCCAGAGTGGACCTATATTATTATTCCACCAATTGTTGAGGTGGAAAGCAGCAGTCAGGAAGATTTAGAACTGAGTGACAAGGATTGAATTTATTAGAAATTTTGGATAAGAGTTTTGTTTCCTGGCATAAGGCTGAAGAAAATTTGTTAGGTAACTTTTGTTTCCTGGCATAAGGCTGAAGAAAACTTGTTAGGTGACTTTAGGTCGAAGAAATTGTGTTTTAGTTGGAGAGCACATATTTATGTGACACAAGGTCGAAGAAAAGCTGTTCAGGGTTTCATTCTAAAAAAAAAAAATGTTAAAAGGGGGATATATAGTTTGTAGTTTACTTACATTTAAAATTTTTGTTTAGTTTTTTAAGTCTTCTAAAATGCCTAGATCAGATACTTCTAGGTGCTCAATACTTAAGAGGTGTTGTAAAATGACTTCAATTTGTGTGATATTATTAATCCTACTTTGGTTAATTCTAGCTGTGGTCTATCCTTTTGATGTTAATAAGCAAAAATCTAAGACTGATATAACAAGTAAGGTAGAGGCTAAACATGAGAAACATGCTGGCAAGTCTAGCTGAGTTATTAATCATGATCCAGAGACACATCAAGATAGATCTGTTGGATATTTCTCAAGCAATTCATTTTCAAGGCTTCTGTCTGAATATGTTAAAGTAATGAATGTTAAGGATTGCTACGTTTGCGTGAAACTGTCTGCTTCTGTTTCAGAAGGAGTAACTTATAATATGTTACCTCTCACTTATGGCATTACTTGCAGTGTAATTGCTAGCTTGTTTTATCAAACTGGTCGCTTAGAATATTATTATTCAGACTTTGATGAAGTTTTTGCAAATCTCAAAGTTGGAAACAGCTTGAACAAAGTGAAACTTGCAAAGCAGATGAGGGAATTCTTTTTAGTTACTAACAAACTCAATTATGAATACGCTTATAGAAATAATTTTACTTGCAAAATGAGAGCTGAAGAAAAGACTTTCCTGAACATGGGTGAGGAGAGAAGGGCTGTTTACAAAAGAAATGAAATGCTTAAGCATACAAAATCCAAGTACTGGCAGATGGAGGACACAAAATTAAATGGTGTTAATACTAATTCTGCAATTCTCATAGACGAACCAGTTAGTGGTACATTTTGTATCAGAAGAGATAATAAGTTATATGATAATTATTTTGTGTGTGCTAGTCAATGTGAGGATACATATCGTATCATAGAGGGATGGGGATTTAAAGGTGGTAAGGATCCAATTTTTCCTGGGATTTATTTTATCTGTGGCAATAAAGCATATTTTAGACTTCCAGACCACTGGTACGGGACATGTTATCTTGGCCTGGTCTTTCCAAATTTTTTTCATGTTGACAGAAATGAAAAAGGTACTTTTGAATTTGGAGAACATTTGAATCTGAATAGGTACAAAAGAGAAAGTTTTTCAGAAATCCTGGGAGACATCTTTGGTGCTGTTATTCCTATGGTGGGAATTACTATGAATTCAATCAAAATCAGAAAAGTTTCTACAATTGTAGATAGGTTGTCGACTGATACTGCAAGTGGTTTCCAATTAGTTAGCACAGAACTTGTTGCTACCAGAAGTATGGTTATGCAGAATCGTCTTGCATTAGACATTCTGCTTGCAAAAGAGGGAGGAGTTTGTGGGGTCTTACATGTCCAACATTGCTGTACTTATATACCTGATAAAAGTTGAGATATAGAGTTGCTTGTTAAGAACATTACGCAGTTTCATGAGGAAATAGAACCCATGGAAGAAGAAAGCTTTACTGAAAGAATTGGAAAAAGAATGGAGGCTATTAAAGAATGGTTTTCTGAAATTGGTAGCTCAATCATTGGCAAAGTGCTCTATCCAGTAATTGTCATCATCATAGTGATAATGCTGCTAAAAATTAGTTGTTTGATTCACAAGAGAAGGACGCAACAGAAAGAAAAGAGAATGATTTACAAACTCAGAAAAGAACAAGAAAAAGAATATGAGTTAGAGGAAATGCGAAGGGTTCAGTTTGAAAGAGATGATCAGACAGCAGAAACAGGGGTTTAGGGAAACTAATATCGAGAGAATCCAATGTGTGGTGTCTCCAGATTGGGTGAAAAATTTCAAACATTTTTGGTGTTGTTTGGTGATTTTGAAATCACCAGATGAGGGAGTTGATGAAGCGAGCTTCAGAAAATATTTTATTCTGACTTGTGAATTCAATTTTCCCATAACATGAACTAATTTATTAATGAACTGTTGCATGATTTGTTTTATTAATCAACTTAGATTAAGATTGCATCACACACAAACACGTGGGAATTAATAACATGTGCTCTTGTTGCATTTGCCAGTCTGTTTTGTAACATGTGATTAATATTGTTTTGTTTGTCGTGTTTGACCTTTTGTCTTTGTCACTATTAACATGCGGCTAATTATTCATGGCATGTGCTTTTTATATGTGCTTACATGTTTGTCCTATGTTGTGGTTTGTCTGTCTGTGTATCATTTAATCATCTTTTTACTCTTTCAGAAACTTAAATCTGGACTATACGCAGAATGGTAGATATTTTATGTGCTGCTTTATTTGTTGCTTCTGCTAGTTGTCATTTATTAAAGGGTTAATTAATATTTAGCAATGGTCGGGTGGATAACAGAAGGGTTTGTTTTACCTGAATTAATCATTCCTTTTGTGTTTGTTTAAATACTAGCCCGAGAGTGATTTGAGGCCTAGTTTGATTCTGAAGGAAAGTTGGTCAGCCTGTACGTGAGCAGAGTTGGAGCCAAGTGCAGTCATCTTGGAAACCTTCCATGTGCTTTTGCTTCACCTTTGAAAAGACTGTGGCTCTAACAAAAGAGACTTATTCATGAACTGCTCTGGATGTTCTTTTTACAAGGCCGAGGAAGTGACAGGGATGAGTTTGCCGAGCTTTGGTGGAAGTCAGAGAAGCAACTTTTTAAAATGTTGCAAAACGCTCGGAAGTCATTGTCACCTCATGTCAATGAACAATAATGCGGTGACGTTCTTTCCCTGGGAGAGGTGGTTTTGGTGGTCTGACAGTCAGCAACCAATCAGGGTGCTGAAGTTTGTTTAAAGAATTACATTTAATTAGATTAGCGAGCAAAAATGATATAAAAATTGAGCCTCTTGAGGGGAACGGGGCTGACTGTTTCCTGAGGGCGAAGTGCTGTCCGATTTCCCATTGGATTGTAAGCATTCTACTGTTTATTGATTTTATTTTCCTTTTCAGGTCAGAAAGCTAACTTAGGGAATAGGGTTAATGCTATCTTAAATTCATCATTTTATGCAATGTTGAACTGTTGGATTATTGAGCCAATGACTAATGAATTAAACTGATTTAATAAAAATTAAATGTTTGATATTAATAAAGAGCTAATAAAGTTTATGCGATTTGAAAATTATATAATTAACTTTTAAAATGACAAGCTGGTCTTGTTTATTGTAGATAGTTTAAAACAACATATCAGATCCATTCGCCTCATGATTCAGCTGCTCTGTTATTTCTATGGGCCTGGTATTGATTGGTAAGTTTGGTGGTAGATGGTTGGTGACATCATTTATGAAGAATTTTAGTAGGAGCGCTGGATCAAGGGCCAGCATGCCCTGAATCAATAATAGCCATAAAAAACAGTTCCACACTTAGTTTTCTTTTCTAATTTGTTTTCACTTTCTTTTATTTTTCAGTGCCAGCCGGCTGCAGGGAGGATGTGGGGGTTGTTGGGAGGGGGGGGTGGAGAGTGGGGGGGAGGGGTGGAGGGAAAAGTAGAAGGAGGTTAGAAAGGAAAGCAACAGAACATTCTCAAGCTGGCAGCAGAGTGAAGCACTGATTCCAGAGGCACTGTATTCCACGGCGGGGCAGACACCTGTTTATCATTTCACAAGATACTTTAAAATGTGATGACCACAACGGCCGTCATCCAATCACAAACCAGCTCAGCTGTAGCGTAGAGGTCTGCTGGCACGCGCGGATTTGGAGTCTGCTGGTAACTGGTCTGGCACTGGGCATTGGTAGGTGGCTTGGGTTGCAGTTGCACTGACCCATTAGCTGTCTTACCACCATGTGCTTCATTATTCTATTTAAAATATGTTTCATTATTTTCCATTTCAGTTAAACACAAGCTGTGTTATGTTTTCAAAATAAAGCAAGAATTATGCCTGACATGAACGTGCCCTGTTCTGCATACTTTAGTTTTTTTCAGTTTCAGAGCACACTGCGGGCAGATAAAGAACAGGATGTGCAATCCATTAGCAATAGGTAGCTCAGTGGGATGAACACCTCCTGTAGAGCTTTGTGTGTGATCCCAACAGTGCACAGATTTGATCCTGGACTAAATTAACTCCAATTTACATATTTTCCATTATGATAAAATTAGTGTCACTGCCATTAAAAGCAAATACTCCGAGATTCAGGACTTAATCAGCGAGATAAATAGCACTTATTACAAGTTGCACCCTTGAAAATGAGGCATAACCTGCATATTTTGGGCTTTTAGCACCAAAATCCACATCTTTCAATATTTGCTGGGCCTATTCCCGTAATAAATTTTGGCAGGTTAGACCTGTCAAAAGTGTTCAAGGGAAAAATCAAAAGAAGCAGGGCCAGATTTACAAGCCCCTTGCGCCACTTTTGCATCATTTTTAACATGTGAAAAGAGACGCAAAAGTGGCGCAAGGGGCTTTTAAATCTGCCCGCAGTCTTTACTGCAACCGATAATCACAAAGTGTGATAAAGGTTACACCACTTGTGATTGGAATCCCTGAGAAAACAAGTGTTCGTGTAGAGATCATTACTGAACAAGGCACTAATAATAAAGGCCTTAGAATGGGCCCTCCTCAACCTTTATTACACAATTGGGCAATGTAACTTAATTACCTTTGCGATAGCTTTACTTTTTTTAGATTGCTGCTAGAAATCACCATCTTTTGCCTGGTTTTCCACCAGGTTTTAGCCTTCTGTAGCTGAAACCATTTTTGTTGGAATTAGTACTGGGTGCACTTTACCTCTGCCAACCAGTGGTAAAGTGTGTTTTCTCTTTCCTTTAACTCCTCCCCTGCTGATGACGGAACCGCTCCGTCATCAGCTACGGTTGGGCTGTGCTGATGACGGAGCGGTTCCGTCATGGCCCGGCCGCCGTGCCTGCGCGGCGCTGATTTCGCGCCTGCGCGGCCGTTCTATTGAGCGAGGCGGGTCATGAAGGAACCGCTCCGTCACCAGCACAGCTCAACCGCGGCTGGTGACGGAGCGGTTCTGTCACCAGCATGCGGCCTCCGCGCGGCCGCCCCGCCCCGTTAGCGCTGCAGCGGAATTGCCGCCGCAGCGAAAGGGTTAAAGAATGTAACATTACTATCCTCCTGATTGCCACATTCAATTTACTGATATGTCCTTAGTATACAGAACTACCTGTACCAAGGGCTTTTATTTTTTGCTACTAGTGGGCTGCAGCACTCATTGTTCCACCCGGCCAAGTGGCTCCCTAAAGAATGTCTCACGCCTGCCATTGCAGCCTGCGGTGTAGTTTTAAAGTGCCATTCTGGCTTGGCATCATTATTCCATTGTCAAGCCTAAACCTTCTCTTTTAATACTTTGAAGCCTACCCTAAGACAGGCCCTAAAACTCATAGGGCAGTGTGCAGGGTATTTAAAAAGTTGGACATTTATTTTTAATCTTTTACATGTCCTGGCAGTGAAAACCCTTGAAAGTAGTTTTTCACAAGGCAGGCCTCCCATAGACTAACACTAGTTTAATTTATTACATGTAATAAATGCTAAATTTAGTTTTAGGACAGCCAGAGAAATAGCTCTGCCACAAATTTTATTGGTAATTTCAAAATCCTCTATAACGATAATGTCAGATTTTAAATTAATACTTTGGAAATACCACTTTTAGTAAGTTGGCGTTTCCCTGCCTAAAGTGAGTGGCCGGTTGCTCTTGGGCTGGGATGGCTCCCTCACTTGGAAATGCATATTGGGACCAAACAGCGGACAAAGAAGCCTGAGTGTAGAGGGGAGTAAGACTTCCTGATTACGCTTCAAAGGAATATGTGGGGAATCTGGTACTAGGACTGCCCTTGCCTTTTGTCCCACTAGCCCGAGATGGAGTAAAGCCCAGGGATGAGGAAAGATCTGGCTAGAACTAATTTGGGAGTAGACAAAGGTTTGCCACCTGAACCCACAGAATGGCACAGGGCTTAAAAGTGGCAACCTCAGAACCTAAAGTCATAACTTCTTCACCTGAGAAAAATCGAACACAGACTGTCCTGATGCATGAAAAAACAAGACTTGGACCTCCTTGTCTTGAAGCAAAGACCACATGGCTCCAAGGGTCAGCTGGATGACCTTCTGTTTGACCTACAGGGACATAACAAGCTTCAGATGCCTTTCTGGTGATGAAATTTAGCTTGTAACTGAACATTATCGGCGCCATCTTGCCTCTTCCGCAACCTCGCACGTAAAAGCGCACGGCAGCCATTTTAAGCACCATTGCCTCTCTCTGCCCATTGCCGATCATCAGAATGTCCCTCTGGCACCGCAAGCATCCCCCCTGCGCACTGACCGCCCCGCTCTCTCATGCTCAGGCCATAAAACCTCTCCTCCTGCGCCACTTTGCCTCTGAACCACATCCCGTGCCCAACCGACACCTCCCTCTATCCCTTTCATGATCACGCATCCTTTGATAAATCCCCTTCCTCTGTGCCCGAATGTCCGAGCCGATCCCAGGCCATCACCTAGTCCTGCGGATGCAGTTTATTGCCCCTTACTGTAAGAAGTCACCCCTCTTCAAAGGAGCTACGATTGATCAAAGCCCCCACCCATGAGATCCAATCAGTCGCACGCATTCCGGGAACCAGCGGAATGTCCAGCTGCGTGATAGCCATCACCTACTGTGATTGGGGTGGGAACTCCTACTGTAGATATGTGTGGGAACGGGCCTGAAGCGGGGACTCCGGGGATGTCTTTCCGTACATCAAAGTATTAACAAGAATGTGTTTCGTTTAATAAAACCATAAAATTGTGTATAAGAGGCCAGGCCTCAGAGACGCTGTTAGAGCACCTCGAAACGATACCTTGTTGTCCGATCTGATGTGTTCTGCTCCGACGGAATAAAACCTTGTTTCCTGCTTTCCCGTCTCCAGCGCCTGCATCTTTGTTTGATAATTATCGAGTGGTATGAGAGGCGACTAATGCTGGCAATACTTGAAGGTTACCTATTGAATCTGCCCCTTTTACAATTGGCGTCCCAAGCGTGGGGCCCATCAGCGACACATGGAACCAGTGGCAGAGGTCCTGACGACAGAGTGAACGACTGCAACGATCGGGAAGAGCTCCTGCCCGATAGACCCTCGTCTGGCAGCCGATCATCCGAACTTCACCGGTTCCGAGCAGACCTCTCTTGAGTGATCTACGGTCCTGACTGGGAACCATCAGGAGTGCCGCGGAAATAACGGAGAATAAAGGGCGATCGGGCGCTGGAAGCGGAAGACGAGAAACTGTCCATGCGGTCCGGGGAAGGTCATGTTATACGACGAATTGCGAAACGATTGTTTGATTGTTTGATTGTTTGAAAATACTAGAATTGTCTATCAATTGCTTTTTGAGACATTCTCTGCTGCAAACGGGGAAGAATAGAAATATTCTCTCTCCCTTTGCAGATAGTGAAGGGCAGGTAACGCGGACCTTTGTCCACCCTTTGTAATCTGTCGTGCCTATTTTTCTCCCCACTGATTGATTGTCTGAACATTGATTGTTTGAAGTTAGTTCTTTTTGAGATATTCTCCGTTTGCAAATAACGTAGAATAGAAATATTCTGTCTAGTCTTTGCAAGTAGTGAAGGATGGGTAGTGCGGACCCATGTCCACCCTTTGTAATCTGTCATGCCTATCTTCTCCCCACTGATTGGTAGTTGGTTCAGCCCGGACCGCTTATTAGAGGTGAACCATCCAGCTCCACTGGAAGGCACCCCTAATATGGACATGTTCACTAAATACGGATTAGTCGCCGTAGCCTATAGTAAGCTATGGCATAAATATACAAAGAAGGATCAGGAAAGTCAGTGGCCACTGATAGGATCCTTTGATGACAATAAAATAGAAGTACTAGAAACAGCTCTTCGCAATAATAAATTAACACCTACCATGCTTGATAGTATCGGCATGTGGCGCAAAGAAGCAGCACAGTGGAAGAAGAGAGAGGAAGTAAAAGCAGAGAAAGAATTAAGAAAAGCCGCTCACCTTGCCGCTAAAAAGTTAGAGAAAGAGATAAAGGAGAGAGAAGAAGCTAAACAGAAACAAGAGTCCGAAACATCGGGCCAGTGCCCTGTTAGAACACCCTCTACGCTCTACCCTGAGTTACCTTCAAAACAACGAGCGAACGATGATTTACTATTAGGTCCCCCAATCATCTACATGCCCCCTCCATACGCTCCCTCCCAACCTTTAGTACAGCACTCGCAGCCCCCAAATGAAAGTGAGAATAGTACCAGGACCTCGGTCCTCACGGCCTCTGCGCCGGCCGAGCCCCTTGTACCGAACACAGCGCTAACAGTGACATTAGATGACCCTGAGAATAGAAAGAAAGATCCCACGAGAATGAGCCGGTTCAGCAAAGATGAACGAACAGGGATCGATAAGATAGTGAAAACACTGGTGGAACGGAAGGAGAGCGAAGAATATGTAACGGATATGTACAATTCATATGCTGATAGCCACAGACAACATTTTGTTGTGCGATTCTGTTATCACACCCTCAATGCCTATGAAGACAAATACCAAGATAAGGGTCCTGAGAGCCGAGCGGCACTATATAGGAAAGTCGACATTGGAGACGAAGGCGAGTGCGATGTGACGGACCTCTTCACGCGTACGCTTGAAGTCTTCCGCCACCTCACTGAACAGAGGCCAGAAACTAAGACTACAACTCCTGTAGCGACTGAACCCCGAACAGAGAAAACTGACACAATGATGCCTATCAAGGAGGCCGCCCCCTACTGGGTCCCCCCACGAGGACAGAGAAAACACGATGATATCAATCACCAAGATGCGAAGGGAAGGGTAGTGTATAACTGGGTCTACCAACCATGGGATCGACAAGACATCCTAACTTTCCGAAAAACTTTACCCGATTTACGAAAGAACCCCACTGCCTTTTACACTGAACTAGGTACAGCCTTAGGATCGACGATCATGACCTTAGCGGACATCGATTTGTTTTTCGGGCTATGTCTGCCAGCTGACGTATGAAAGCAAATCCGGAAAGTCGACCACCTTGAGCTGTTTGGACATACCTGGTCACAACTCGATGGCATAGACAACGAGATCCTGGACAGAAACCCTTAAAAACCATTTTGGAACTCCCGGACAAGATCGTCCAGAAATTGAAGACCCTGATCCCAGAAAAGAAGGTGGACTGGTCGATCGTAACGGCCTGCCGCCAGAAGTTACAGGAAGACGTATCAGAATACTTCTCCCAGTTCGAGACAGTGTTTTCCGATTATAGTGGCCAGGACATGACCACTGCAACCGGACATCATCTGTTTGTCCAGAATTATGTCAAAGGTCTGTTGCAGGAGGTCTCACAGAAACTACAGACTAGTGAGAGTAGTTGGGCGGCCTCCAAACCTGCCGCTATCCTTTAGATGGCCCAGTATTACGAGCATCAAAAGAACGAGAACGATAGGGCGTCTGAGAGAAAGAAAAAGGACCTGAAGGAAAGAGTGATGATTGCACAGTTGCAAGGGGTGACTATAGGAAAGGAACCCTACATGGGAAATTATCAATCAAATGCTCCTAGAAATCCACCTCTTAGAGACCGTACATCCGCACCCTACGCTGGACGGAAAGACTTAGACGAGAACTAGTGTGCGTTCTGTAGGGGATTCGGTCCTTGTAAATCCCAATGCCCGGTCCTGCTAGACATGAACAAGAATAGGGAAGCAAGAGACGTAGTGAGCGGGTCAAGAAATAGAAGACAGGGACGAGGGTACACGAATGACACCAACAACGACAGACCAGGTAGACTGAACACATTTGACCGTCCCCGACAGAACCAGTACCAACAGTCTGACTGCGAAAACACCCATGACTTTGCATAGGACTGCCAAGGGCAAGGGAGGGATCCAGTCGAGCTCTATGTTGACCAGCAAGGTCCTTACGTCACTGCTAAAGTCCTGGGCACGAAGTCTCCATTTTTGGTAGACACAGGAGCGACACGTAGTGCGTTATCTAAACGACTGATTCCAATGACACCCTTGTCTGGCTCACACATATCATCAATAGGTTTTGATGGAACGCCCTCCACTAATCCCTTGTCCACACCGATCTCCTTTGACTTGGAAAATAACACCACTGACACAACGTTTCTGCTCTCCTCCAACACCCCCGATGCCATTATGGGTCTTGACTTATTGAAACATTTCCGAGCTACCATTAGATGCTCATCAGATGGAGTTCGAGTCCTTTTGTACGACAATCCGAACCTGCTCAGACCTTGTCCCACACGGCACATGTTCTCCATGACTGATGCTGACTTGTCCCTACTCGACACTTTACCCTCATACCTATTTGCCAAAACTGACTCGGACGTAGGACGCATGATGATCGACCCTGTACATATAACTGTTCAACAAGACGCAGTGCTCCCAAAACTTCCACAGTATCGGATATCACCCGAGGGCGAGAAGGCATTGGTAAAGATTATCCAGTCCCTAGTGGATGCAGGAGTGGTAGAGGAAGTAGTTAGTAATGTTTGCAACAGCCCTATCCTACCTATCGTAAAGAAGCAAGGTGAGGGAGATGAGAAAGCATACCGCTTCATCATTGACCTACGAGAGTTTAACAAAGTAGTCGTACCTCAGTACCCCATAGTCTCGAACATCACCACCATTCTGACTCTGATTCCTTCCACTGCAACCACCTTTACTGTAATTGATCTCAAGAACGCATTCTTTTCCATCCCCATACATCCAGACAGCCGCTACCTCTTCGGCTTCACCTTAAAAGCTTGTTCATACAGATTTTGTAGAGCACCCCAAAACTGAAAGTCCCAGCATCTATAGCCAGGCCCCCAAGAGACAGCTGGACGCAGTCCAGTTACCGGATGGAGTGGTGTTGATACAGTACGTCGATGGTATCCTTTTGGCGGCCGACACCACTCCACTTGCAGTCACAGCCACCATCCAACTCCTCCACTTCCTCGCGGAGAATGGCCACAAGGTCTCCAAGAAGAAGTTACAGTTTTGCCAACCCCAGGTAACATACCTAGGCCACCTCTTGTCCAAAGACGGGAGGAAACTTACGCCCGACCGAATTCAAACCATTCTAGAAACCCCTGTCCCTAAGACTCAGAAGCAAGTCCGCTCTCTGGTAGGTCTCACCTCCTTCTGTCGACAATGGTTGCCAAATTTCAGCCTTATTGTAAAACCACTACTTTCCCTGCTGGCTAAAGATGTCCCCTTCCCACTGCCTTGGACCCACGAAAGCCAATCCTCCTTCAAAGAGTTATGAGATGCCCTTTGCTCAACACCAGTCCTAGGAACCCCAGATTACTGTAAGCCCTTCTCCCTCTTCACCCACGAAAGGGAGGGGTGCGCTATGTCTGTTTTGACTCAAACCGTAGGCCCCAAGCAACACCCTTGTGCCTACTTCTCTGCCACTCTTGACCCCGTAGCCAGAGCTTTGCCTGCCTGCCTTCGGGGTGTAGCCGCCGCTGCCGTCTCTATCCGACAAAGTGAGGGAATCGTGCTTTCAAACTCCCTCACAGTGTTAGTACCCCATGCGGTTGACACCCTCCTGAACCAAACTAAGACGCAACATCTGACTAGTGCACGACTGACTGGTTACGAACTGACTCTGCTTGCACCCCACATCACACTGAAAAGATGCACCACTCTGAATCCAGCCACTCTGTTAACCCTACCTGAAAATGACCCCAATGTGTCCCCTATACATGACTGTGTGACCCTCCCGGACGAACAGACTAGGAGTAGAGTTGACCTCAGAGACACTGCCTTCCCAGATCCTGACGGAGAGCTATGGGTGGACGGCTCTTGCATCAAACTCCCCGACGGCACCACCTCAGCTGCTTATGCGGTTACCACAGCCCGAACTGTAGTTGAGACAGCCCGCATCACACAGCGATCTGCACAACCAGCGGAACTGATTGCCCTCACACAAGCGTGTATCCTAGCAGCAGGGACGACAGCAAATATATACACGGACAGCGAGTATGCCTTCGAGGTGGTTCATCATTTTGGGCTCTTATGGAAGGAGAGGGGATTCCTGACTTCACATGGCACACCCATCCTACATGGAGATCTAGTCTCTGCTCTGACTGAAGCAGTCCTCCTCCCCAAACAACTAGCTGTGCTCAAATGGCAGGCACACAAAAAGGTGACGGACATCATTGGACAGGGGAATGCACTAGCTGACATCACTGCCCGAACCACGGCCGAGAATAGGACGGCAACACAAATGTACGTGACTAGGTCACAAGCTGAAAAATGGAAGGACGCTAGGGAAACCATTAGGGACATCCAAATGGCCAGCTCACCACACAAATTGACTGAATGGGCACGGGTGGGACTAAAAGACGATGAAGGCTACTGGCGGACAAAAGACACGAACAAATGGTTATTGCCCAACTCATACCTGATCCCCATCCTGACCATGGCACACTCCCCCGCACACATAGGGTCTGCCCCCATGATCGAACTCTTCTCCAAAGTTTGGCACAATGACAAAATCACAGACTTAGCTAAACGCCTGGTTCAACAATGTCTGATCTGCCTGCAACACAACCCTGGGAAAGGAACAGTCGTACCCCGGGGAGGGTTTGGGGTCCCTGACCATCCCTTTGAAGTCCTCCAGATGGACTATATCCAGTTAGAAAGGTGCCATGGTCTAAAGTACGTGCTTGTTGTTGTATGCGCATTTAGCAAGTGGGTGGAAGCCTATCCAACTCGCGACAATACTGCCATTGCTACTGCAAAAGTATTACTAAAGGAATTCTACCCTCGCTACGGCCTTTGTCGAATTTTGTGGAGCGACAATGGCCCCCACTTCGTAGCCGAGATTATCCAACTCATCTTGAAAGGGTTGGGTGTAAAACAGAAGTTTCATGCAGTCTTCCACCCCCAATCTGCTGGACTGGTTGAACGACATAATGCCACGCTGAAGCTCAAACTAGAAAAGATAGTGGCTACCACAGGACTGAAATGGCCAGACGCTCTCCCACTGGCATTGCTATCAATGCGTTCCACCCCCACCAAACACCACTTAACCCCCTACGAGGTCGTCTTCGGACGACCCATGAACCTCTGGACTGCACCAAAACCGACATCCATTCACGACGTCCCGGACGTCCTAATGTCTGACTATTTGTATAATCTGACTAAACGCTGTCTGTTATCCATGAACAGGTGCTGCAGGCCATCCCCGATGCTTCCAGGGGCCCCGGACACGACATCCAGCCAGGCGATTTCGTTTTAATCCGGAATTTCGAGCGTGCAAAGAGTCTGGAACCACGGTGGACGGGCCCCTGGCAAGTCTTGATCACCACCCGAACAGCTCTTCGAGTGGAGGGGAAACGGAACTGGCTGCATGCACACCATTGCAAGAAGATATTCTTGACCCTGACAATGACCGAAGATGTGGCCACCCAAGAAGAACTCCTGAACAAAGACCGACCATCCCTGAGCTGTTACCCTGATACAGAGACACTCGAATTGGCAAAATTTCCCGCTCCCACTGTGCCGTCCAGAGAAGGGTATAACCTGCGTCGAAAGGAGGGAACTTCGGCTAAGCAGACCACTGACTAAGTTAAAAATCTCAGAACGGTAGCCTAACACTACTAAGGCTATCAGGAGGGAAGCTAAACGAAGTTTGAGGTTCTGCCCGCTACGAGTCCCTTGAAGATGATGGAAGCGCCCGATATGAAGATGATGGAAGCAACCGGACGTCCGAAGATCCACTACAAAGACCCAAAGACTGACAAAATGCACAGCTCAAAGACTATTGCCCTTTTCATCACCCTTCTCTTTTGCCTCCTCCTCATGGCCACCTTCTGGATTGTGGAAGAGAGCGCACCCACTCATAAGACATTACTAACCACTGCACAGGCTACCACCATGGCAGAACACTAGCTGATCTCCCTTTCACCTCAACTCCGAGAAAGGCATAAGAAGTTCTGGAATAACTCCTTTGTGCAGTTGCTGCATCAACACAACCTTGCCGCGAATGCCATGAATTGCTGGATCTGTGGGTTGTTACAACATGCCACTGGACAATCCATCCCCTTCATCCCTTCACCTTTCTCCGTTCATGGTTCCTGCCTTGCTTGGCTGATCCTCTTGCAAGAGAGTTACAGGGATAATGCCACTTCCAGCAAAACTGTGTCACACTTTTATCATGGGTTCTGGCTGAACAAAACTGTAAGAACCGCTGCTCCTTTTTGCCCTGTGACATCCAACGCCTCTTTTCACATGGACATCCCTGCCAAAGAATGGGTTGAAATGCAGGTGTTCAAAAATCCGGCCAGACCCACCTTCTCCCACCTCCGGAAACGAACAGCTGCCACCCTGACTGTGGCCCTGTCTGTCGTCAACGTCTCAGGCCTTGTATGCATTGAAGGCCTCGGGACACAGTTGGTGGGCCACAGCGCTTGCCACATCACCAGAACTTTGGACTCAGCTGATCCACCCTCTTTTGTTACCTCCCCGAACATGTACTTCGTCTGCGGTACCAAAGCCTACACCTGGCTCCCAAAAGGCTGGGGAGGTACCTGCTACATCGCCTTCATCCTCCCTCCGACCTATGTGGCTCCAGCAAATCACCACCGACAAAAGCGAGCAAGAGACATTGAATAAGCCGGCTCCACAGTGGCACAGTTCCTGGATGCAGTGAAGGGACTTGTTCCACTCTGGGGTCCGATGGCGAACAGCCGTGCCATCCGACATTTGACCCAGGCAGTCGACACGACAATGAACATTACAGCTGGCATCCTCACAAACAATACAGCTGAGCTTCAGGCAGTCCGCCTTGTGGCGCTCCAGAACCGCCTTGTTCTAGATGTGGTTCTAGCTGACCGTGGAGGAGCATGCAGCGTCATTAGATCCAGCTGCTGCACCTACAAACCGGATAACTCGCCCTCAGTCTACAAAGCAATTGAACATCTCCACAGACTTTCCTCAGAAGTTCACCAGGAACAAGAAGGATGGTCGCTTGGGAGCTGGTTCTGGAATACTGTAAAGGACTGGGGGTGGAGGTTTGTGTACATTCATACTAATACCAATCGTGATACTATGTGGATGCTGCCTGGGTATTCAATGCTTGCCACCTCTGTGTTCACTTTTCACAAACTGTATCTGCCCTAAGACTTTGGACTTTGAAGCCGAACGTATGAAAGCTTTGTATGAGGTAGAGATGCGTAATATAATGGGGATAGATCCGAACTGACAAACTGGCGAGATATGTTAAAAGGGAGGACTGTCGAAATTTAGTTTGTAACTGAACATTATCTGCGCCATCTTGCCTCTTCCCCAACCTTGCACGTAAAAGCGCACAGCAGCCATTTTAAGCACTATGGCCTCTCTCTGCCCATTGCCGATCATCAGCACGTCCCTCTGGCACCGCAAGCATCACCCCTGCACGCTGACCGCCCCCGCTCTCTCATGCTCGGGCCATAAAACCTCTCCTCCTGTGCGACTTTGCCTCTGAACCACATCCCGTGCCCAACCGACACCTCCCTCTATCCCTTTCATGATCATGCATCCTTTGATAAACCCCCTTCCTCTGTGCCCGATTGTCTGAGCCGATCCCAGGCCATCACCTAGTCCTGCGGATGCAGTTTATTGCCCCCTACTGTAAGGAGTCACCCCTCTTCAAAGGAGCTCCGATTGATCAAAGCCCCCACCCCATGAGATCCGATCAGTCGCACGCATTCCGGGAACCAGCGGAATGTCCAGCTGCGCGATAGCTATCACCTACTGTGATTGGGGTGGGAACTCCTACTGTAGATATGTGTGGGAACGGGCCTGAAGCGGGGACTCCGGGGATGTCTTTCCGTACATCAAAGTATTAACAAGAATGTGTTTCGTGTAATAAAACCATAAAATTGTGTACAAGAGGCCAGGTCTCAGAGACGCTGTTAGAGCACCTCAAACGATACCTTGTTCTCCGATCTGATGTGTTCTGCTCCGACGGAACAAAACCTTGTTTCCTGCCTTCCAGTCTCCAGCGCCTGCCTCTTTGTTTGATAATTATTGAGTGGTATGAGAGGCAACTAACGCCGGGCAATACTTGAAGGTTACCTATTGAATCTGCCCCTTTTACACT
>NW_028241159.1:0-70840 GCF_964263255.1 Lissotriton vulgaris | reverse complement strand
CCTGTTCATTTTTATATAAAGAATTGAAACAACAAGCTTTATCTTTTGAAACAAGAAAAAGCTATATTTACAATTAATGTGTGAAAATAAACATGCAATACAAATGTGCTCTCAAATTACGAAACAAATCAATATCAACAAATCATTGAACAGTTGCCAAAGGACAGTACAATAAAACTGCGGTTGACAAATAAATTCAATTCCCAGGGGGTAAAGACTATTTGATACCACCCACGTCCCTGTTAAAATATTACTGTGTTTGAATTTGTTTTAAACAGGGAATGAACAAATGCCGATGGCACAATTCATTTAATGAATAAATGGCATCCATTTATTGGCATCTCTTTCTGGAGACACACTCCACCTCAAGTATCTGTCTCAACCTCTCTCTTTATAGATCTCTCCACCTCATCACAACTCTTTAGTTCTGTATAAACCTCACCTCTCTTTCTCTATTTCACACGTCTGTCACCCTCTTTTTGCTCGATTCTACATTTCTCTCTCTACCTGTCACCCCTACTTATCTCTCTTTCCCTCAGTATTCTCTTTATCCAAACCATTTTTCAATACCTCTTATTTTTAGGTCTCGGCCTGCCAATACGCTTGCGCATTGCTGGCGAGAGATATAGAGGGCCACCAGCAAATCCTTCCAAGAGGGTTTTGGAGTGCAGATTACGCCCAGTGCACGTGAGGCATTCAAGCGCGAAGCTTCGCCAGCATGCGCTGGGCCTCACTTACTGCTCCCCCTCTTACTTTCGTTTTTGCTCACACCCCATATGCTCATTCCCTCCCACCCTTCCGACTTCAAAGGAATGACGCTCCCCTGCTCCCCCGCCCCAGCCACAGCAATACTGAGAGCTTGTTGAACTTTACATTTCCTTTGAGTAAAGTAAATTCGCCAAACCTTTTATCAACAATCACTCTGTAAGCAGACGACAACATTTTAAAAACTACACACAACTGCTTAGTTGACTAATAATTTACAACAATTTCGGAGACGATGTTGACACAATTTGTTAGCATAGTTAACTAGCTGAGCTTTGATAAACGAGCACAGTGCTTGCTCCCTTAAACATACAGGCTTGCACAGCAGTATGTGTTTCCGATTGCGCGCCGGCTTCGGCCCAATGCAACTTGAAATCTGTATTTTGTGCCATCGGCATTTATGAGGTAAAAGGAAGCCTTTTTCGCCAACACATTATAAATGGCCTCATGCGAAACAGCTTGAAAGCAGGGGCATTTGGTTGCCATCAAATGCACAATCCGTCCACGTCTTCATTATAAACTGAAAGCAGGACTTCCAGACTGAAGCTGACGCTGGATTTGAAAAGAAATTCATCAGCGCTTAATTTGTATAATACTATACAATAACCCATTATTGTTGTTTTTTTCACCGACATCTGTCCAGATGTACACACTGTTGGCAGAAGAGAGGAGAAAGCCCGGTTGCAGCAAGCGATGGCTGCTTTGAGAGGCACCTGGGGCCTCATTTATGAAAAGTGACGCATCGCTGCGTGAAAACAGCGATGCGTCACTTTTCACTGCGCACTCCTTGCGACATTCCTGATGCGTCATATTTAATGTATGACGCATCATGTCGCAAGGAGTTACAGATACGTCAGTATTTCTGACGTATCTGTAAGCGCAAAAGTGACGCATTGCTGGAGTGTGTCACAAAAGTGACGCAACTCCAGCAATGCGTCCTTTCACATGGGGTAAGCCCCATGTGAAAGGGCTTGCATCAGTCTTACGCCTGCTGTGAGGCAGGCGCAAGATTTTGACGCAACAGCGTCCTAAAAGTGACGCAGTGAAATCTCATAGATTTCACTGCGTCACTATTACAAGGCTTTTTGCGGGGGAACGCCCCCTCTGCATACATTATACCTGACGCAGGTGTGGCGCAGGGGTTTAAAAAGTGACGCATCTACCTAGATGCGTCACTTTTTAAATATGATTCAGAAAAGGGGGTGGTGATGAACAGAGTGTCTGAATTAAGCAGACCACTCTTACCCAGTCCAAAGATCAGGGCTTGATCTATCACCATTTTTTAGCTCACTGCACCATCCCAGCTCAGAACCTGGCTACATGCAAATTAGTCTGACCCTGGCCCAGTGCATCATGGGAACAGGGCAGACCAAACTACCAAGCCGATTCTTATACTGGGAAGGAAACAAGCTTCCGGGGACCGGTTTCTGGCATTTCAGCCGTCTTCGGCCCGGCTTGCTTGAATCCTGATGGTGCAATGAGCAAGGGACTCACATCTGAGTATACCCTTCCACGCTTATGGTGGACAAAAACGATTCAGAAAAGGGGGTGGTGATGAACAGAGTGTCTGAATTAAGCAGACCACTCTTACCCAGTACAAAGATCAGGGCTTGATCCATCACCGTTTTTTAGCTCACTGCACCATCCCAGCTCAGAACCTGGCTACATGCAAATTAGTCAGACCCTGGCCCAATGCATCATGGGAACAGGGCAGACCAAACTACCAAGCCAATTCTTATACTGGGAAGGAAACAAGCTTCCGGGGACCGGTTTCTGGCATTTCAGCCGTCTTCGGCCCGGCTTGCTTGAATCCTGATGGTGCAATGAGCAAGGGACTCACATCTGAGTATACCCTTCCACGCTTATGGTGGACAAAAACGATTCAGAAAAGGGGTGGTGATGAACAGAGTGTCTGAATTAAGCAGACCACTCTTACCCAGTTAAATATGGCGCAACAGGGCGCATTTTTTACACCGCTGGTGCGTCACAAAAAAATGACGCACTGGCGGCGCAAAACTGACGCAAGGCCTTCATAAATAAGAACCTTGGTTTCTTTCATCTCCTCCGGGTGATTTACAGTCTTTCCTCTTAATCTGCGATAAAGCTGTGAGTGACCAGTTTATTGCCATGCGTTTGCCTGTTCTTTCCCCAGCCTGTGTCATCAGTGCTTGGGTACACCCCTGACATGCACCAAACAGCCTCTGGAAGGGCTGGGTTATTGTTGTGGGCCCCTTGAAATTAAGATAAACAACCCAATTTACAAACATCAGGAGGGAGGGCAACTTACACCGACTCTGTACCTCCTTGTCCCTCCTGATTGCGGTAATGCTAATAAACTTCCATAGTTTTATTTCACTTTTTCAGTTCGACATGTCTCAGCATTTTTGTTTCAAAACTGGCTTGCGACCGCCCTTTAATTTGTGAATGCTACAAACTCCGTTGCAGGAATACAGTTGGGGAATGCCTCTGCCACCAGACACAAGGAACGGAAGTCTGACTACAAAGTCAGAGGATTTCCCGGTGTGATTTGTTTTAAAGAGCTACTATCACAAAACTTTGTTTTAAAAAGCCTGTATGAACTCAAGGGCACTTTCAAGAGAACCGGATGGTCACATATTAACAGTTTTGTGGTAGCGCAGAAGGCATTGCTCACATCTGCAGAGCGATAAATAGGGCACATTCTGTCAGAGTGACATAAGAAGCCACAGCTGAACAGTCCTGCGTAGAGCAAACTACAATCCCCCTAACAACCATCTCACCACTTGAACAACCTCATGTAAGACTTGATGTGTTTGTGGACATACATGAAAATATATGTTTCCAACTTAAATATGCGGCTGTTGATTACTTTTTTTGTGTGCAATTTTTGTGCTTCTGATTTCTTTCCCTCCCACTCCCCCAAAAGACACCCCTCCCCGGTTTTCAACTTGATGACCATTGGGACAATGCAGATGCATTCTGGGCACGGCATGATGGCCACTTCAAAAGGGACACCACCACATCACTCAGGGGCACCACCACATCACTCAGGGACACCACCACATCACTCAGGGACACCACCACATCACTCAGGAACACCACCACATCACTCAGGGACACCACCACATCACTCGGGGACACCACCACTTCACCCAGGGGCACCACCACATCACTCAGAGACGCCACCACATCACTCGAGGACACCACCACATCACTCAGGGACACCACCACATCACTCAGAAACAACACCACATCACTCAGGGACACCACCACATCACTCGGGGACACCACCACATCACCCAGGGACACCACCACATCACTCAGGGGCACCACCACATCACTCGGGGACACCACCACATCACTCTGGGACGGTGCACAGTCAAAATATCGATTCCCTAATATCGACCTACAGTAATATCGAGTTGTAAATATCGAAGGTCAAGAATATCGAGGTCAAGAATATCGTTGGACAGAATATCGACTCTAAGATAAATAATATCGATTTTTTTTATATCGATGTAAGTAATATCGAAGTTAGTAATATCGATATCCATTACAGAAATATCGAATTTACAGAAAAATGGATTACTTGCTATCAAGTCTTTGGTGGCGCTAATGAGCAGTTTGGAGCGTGAGCAGTCGAGTTGTGTCCGGGAGATTGCGGAGCCGGTGTTGGTGTTGGTGCCGGTGCTGTGCTGTGCTGAGCCGAGCCGAGCTGAGCTGCAGTGGCGGAGCAGAGGAGATTCACGGCGGCGGCTTTTGGCATACCGCGTTTGTAGTACCATGTGCAGCGACTCTGAGTCCCGGTACCAGACCTTGCCCATCGGTCTCCCCGCGACTTTGCAAAGCAAAACAAAGCTCTCTCAGCCTGCAGCTTATGGCTCCGGAACAGACACGAGAGAGATAGAAGGTGGGTGACGAGGGAGCTGAGGAACAAAACCCCCAGCCCCGGCCCCGGCCCCGGCCCCCGTCGCCCCTCTCCGCCCTTCTCCGCCCATCCCAGCTGGGAAAAAAAAAGAGAGTTCAATAGAAGAGTGAGTCATCTTACCGAATTACGGAGCTCAGCGAAAGAGACCCGAGTAACAACAGCTGTGGAGTGTGGAATAAACCCTGACAGCGGCACACTAGCAGACCTGCCCTTCCCTGACCAGGAGTGGAGGAAGCGGAGCAAGGAGGGTGAGTCCTGATTGGCGAGTACTAAACCCCTCTAGGAGCTCCCCCCCCTGGTATAGATCATAAAGGGGAAGGGAAAGGGAATAAAAAGGAAAGGGAAATAAAAGGAAATAGAAGGTCTTGGGATACCCATAGGAGGTGAAGAGTCAACTTGAGCGTGCCTATCTTGACTGTGTTCCCTTACCAGGTTAACTGCACTGCACCTAAGGCCCTCCGCTATCAGTCTCCGACGGCAGGTGTTTTATATCTCTCTAATATAGCCCTTATTGCCCTGGAGTTGAGTGATCTGCCAATTTGCTAACTTGCCAACTTGCCTATTTGCCAACTGAATGTCATACAGCTGCTTGTTTCATCCTGTGCTGAGCTGTGCCGACATTGGCAACGATTCCGGGTAGCCTGGCAATAGTGGCACTAATGACTTTGGTACTGGAGTAGGCATCGGCAATAAATTGTGTGACAGGTGTGAGAAGTTGGCCTGATATATTATGCTCACTAATTCTAGTGAGCACCTTGAATCAGTCAAAACAACCCTTATGGTGATTGGTTGTAAGTCAACCTTATAGACCAGCTATCCTAATGGTAGCATGGACAAAGCAGTCTTAGGCTAAACTCTTTTGGCATGTGAAGCCAGCTGTTTTACCACATATAACCCCTTGAATACCAAAATGAAAGGACACCACACAGGTAGTTATGAAAATAAACAAGATATTTATTAACTAACATACACCTCTGAACTCTTTATGAGATCGGAGGGCTAAGCACATGACAAGACTCTTAAGAAAAATACGTTAAGTTGCACACATTACAATGGTGCCCTAGGGGCACGACAAACCATATACTAAGTAAATAGTATAAGGAAATTGATAGAAGGAATGGAGCTGTCCAGAGGCTGTAGGATCGCTGGGGCTACACTATCCTAACCTGAGGTAAGTAATAGGAGGCCCACGGGACACGTGTGCTTAGTGTGAACTCACACGCGAGATGCGTAACAAAGTCAATGGACAGTACAAATTACGAAAAGGTAAGTATTAGACAGTTCCGACTAGCTAGGACTAAAACGACTGGAAATCTAGACACTAGGAGAGTTAATCTACCCTTGAGCACCGAAATGCTCTTGTTACCTCACCCACGGGCTGCGGGTGCATAGGTGTCAAAGTGTGTCAGGTTTCTGCGTTGAAGTCTATGGAGCCTGGAAGAAAAGATGCTGCAGGCGGCCAGATGAAAGATGTCCGGAGTGATCCAAGGGTCGATCAAGGAAGATGAAGACCTGAATGTAGAGGGGACAATGTTCACAGTCACTAGCCAGTGACTGGAGTGGAACCAGGAAGGAACCAGAGGCTGTCGTCGCGATCAGGTGAAGAGTGGATGCTTGACTCTGCAGCCACGTGGACCAGGTGGTGTCTTCGATGACCAGGATGGAGGCCCGAGCTGTCCCATACAGGCTCTCACTGTCGGCGATGTTGGATCCGGATTCGGCGTCAACATGCCTTGGTAAAGGCAACCCACACGGTGAGTGGAAAAGGCATCTGGTGCGGACCAGGATGGTCCGGGGTGCTTCTCCTTTGCGGGGAAGCAGGGGCCAGTCTGGAGCAACCAGACCAGCAGTGTGAATTTCAAGGATCGTCGTCTAGGAGACCACTAGCCAGCCGGCAAGTGACCAGACAACGCGTCGAGCAGCAATCAAGCAAAAGGGCCCCATGCAGATCTCGTGGATGCTGGAGGGCTGATCTTCTGTGCAGGAGCTGCTCTGGGGCTTCTCAATCCCTAAAGCACTTCATCGAGGCTACCTCTGAAGTTGTGCTGGAAGCAAAGTGCAGTTTCTCCAAGATGACTGGTCCCACGCGTCTCGTAGTACCCACGAATCTTAGCTGTGCTGCAGATGTAGGTAGAGGTCAGAGAGGTCTGGAAGTCTGGGTCTCATTGGGCTCTGAAGTCTAGATCCACTCGGGAAGAAGACAAAGTGAACCGCTGGAACGCTTGATGGTGCCTGCTTGTGCAGGGTGGTCACTCCTTGGCCACAAGGGAGATTTCTTCAGTCTTCTGTGGAGGAGAACGTCGAAGTCCAGAGTTTCTTCTTGTAGAGTTTCAAATCAGGATTAATCTAATTTTGAATGGGATCAGCTCCTACCTTTATTCTCCTAAAGGGGGCTGTACTATGACAAGGTCCCCCCTTTGGGTGGGACCAGGAAGGGGGGTGGTTACACCCCCTATCCTTTGTCCGGTTTCGCGCCAGAGCTGGGGCTGGAGTGCCCCAGCAACTGGTTTGAACCGGTGTATGCACAGGGCACCTTGTGTGCCCCAGGCATGTCTCATTCCTTTCAGGCCTGTCCTACCTAATACACAAAATCCTGTCTGGGGTGGTGCTAGCACCTCCCAAGGCAGGAAACCCTTTGTCCAAGCCTCCCTCTCTGGAAGGACTCCCAGCAGCAGGAGGTCAGACTTGTGTCTGTGGTGGTAGCATCCATTTTGTGATGCTGAGGCTCGAGTTAACTTTAACCGGGGTTCACCGTTACATACATTTTGTGTCCCTCTAAAAGGGTGGAATGCTACCCCCGTTGCCAGAACTGGCAAGGGGGTAGTATTCCAACTTGTATGACACCTTACTCGACATGTTTTGATAATGCTATGCCAAAGTTAGCAAAAACCGCGGGGTTATAATGCACTTAAGAGTATATGGTATAGCGTTATCATGGAATCAGCTAAAGGACTTGGTTCCGAAAGACAGGCTCAGCTCATGCCAGAGCACTATCTCACATAATTCCAAGCACTCTGCCTCCAGGATTGTTAACAGCGGTACAAAAGGGGATGGTGATGGAGGGAGCATCTCAATCAATCAAACACTCACACCCAGTCAAAAGACCTGGGTTTAATCCATCACCGTTCTTTAGCCCACTCTGCCACCCCAGTTCACCCCAGTGGACATTTGGCCGCCATAAGTATGGCAGGGTATGCTCAGACGTGAGTCCCTTGCTCACTTTGCCACTGAATTCAAGCAAGCCGGGCTGAAGACGGCTGGAATGCCAGAAACCGGTCCTCGGAAGCTTGTTTCTGGTCCAGGGAAGACATGGCTTGGCAGTTCGGGCTGGACTGTTCCCATGAGGCACAGGGTCAGACTGATTTGCATATAGCCATGTCTGACCTGGGGTGGCAGAGTGGGCTAAAGAACGGTGATGGATTAAACTCAGATCTTTTGACTGGGTGGGAGTGTTTGATTGATTCAGATGCTCCGTCCATCATTGTTAAGGCCTGCCATAGGAGTGACATATAGGAGTATATGTGTCCATTTTAGGTTTAGATATAGGTATACTATATCTAAAGCAAAGGGTGATCACACCACCTTGCCCCAGCTGATTGATCAGCCAGTTGTGTCAGATTTGGATGGCCAGCCAGGGGTGGCATAATACATGCTGGAGCCCCTGGTAGGCCTTGGGTTCACTTATGCCCTGGGTACCTATGGTACACTGTACAAGGGCTTACAGGAGTGACCCAATACCAATTGGTAAATGCACCTAAAGTACATGGATGTCAATTTAGAAAGAGAACAGCTAGGCTGTGGGTCTGATTAGCAGGCCCACAGCCAGGGAAAGTCGTAAACCAGTGAAGCAAAAAGCAAAAATCTGGGGTGACCATAGGATTGCAGACCCTACTCTCCTACAACGGGGACTGGGCTTTGGGGCTTGGGCTCACAGAGGAAATAAGCATACAGGCTGGAGCAAGTGGAGGGAACCTATTGAGGGTGTGTTACTACGGTGCCACGGCAGAGTCGTCCCAGAGGGAAACAAGAACCAATTGTGGAACTTCACCCTGTGGACAACTCCCTCTCAGGCTCAAACCGAATAAACGGGACATTGGTCATGAAACTAACACAAGTGAGAGGCTAAAGATTTACCACTGTTATAAGAATAGTTTTTCATTGTAACAATCATCTTGTGTTGACACACCAATTATTACATCAGCGGTACAGAATTCTTTGGCAAGCATAACAATAAAAAGTTAACCGGGGATGCGTTCTGGGAAGGAAAGAACAACAGGTCCCCTGACAAAGAGGACGCGGAAAACTCAAGCACCTAAGGTACAAAAAAAGGTAAAAGCACAGTTAAAAGGATTAAACCAAACCCTAATCTCACCAATTGCCCGGATGTTCGAAAAATCGACAAAAATACCACAGAAATTCGACTTCCTGGTAGATCCGGCCGGAGTACTCATGTCAATGGAATCAGACACAACCAAAAACCGATTACAGACCCCAATTGAACCAATAAATATCTTAGAAGGAATAAAAAGTGAAATATTAGAAACCAGTAAGATAAAACAAAAGGACGCATTATGCGAAATCAGAGACCAAAAAAGGGAATTATTAGATCATAGCCCATCGCAGCCAATACAAACAGAAGGAATGGATAAGGATAAAAGTGAGATAGAAGAGATAAAACAAAACTCGCAACTACAAGAATATTTTACAGGAACAGCAAATAGGGACATTCCATTACCATTAGAAGTTAAAATTGAGATAACGAAAAAGCGAAAACTAGTAGATGCAATTAACACCGACACAATGTATGCAATAGAAGTGGAATCCCCACCATTAAAAAAACTTGGAAAAAACAATTAACTAATAGACGGAAATCACGAAAGTCTCACCCCAAAACTTTTCAATTTCACAGAAAAAAACGGGGACATGAATTACATAAAAGCAGATCATACCATCTCAAAAGGAACCAATGTTGAAAGCGAAGGCCAATGTGAACACACTGCATATGGTATATGTAATTATGATCATTTAGCTATAAAGTAAAAGTTGGAAGGAGATCTTCACATTGATGAAATGGATAATAAAAACCATCGTACTAAGATAAAATTTGATCAAAACACAAAAAATACATTAAATCAAGAACTAGGAGCCACATGGTACATATTTTATCAAACATCAACCCTAACATTAGAGGCATTGACATATCAGTCAAACAAAAGGGATACACAAATTGAAATACTTGGAGTAATGGCTAACGCAGTCAGCGGAATAGACCGAAATTTTTTAGAATTAAACAACTTAATTAACAAAGCCCAAAAAAATGCAGCTTCCGTCTACTTTGAATGCGCTTGTGAACCAATCATAAACAAACTTTCAACTATCCCAGAAGTAGTAAACACCATACTGGAAGATGTCAAAGACTAAGGGCCCCATTAGGATGACGGGCGGACATTGTCCGCCTGCCACCCTATCGTAGAACGGGACCGCCCGCCATAAGGACGGGGGTCCCGTGGGGGGAATTAGGATGTGCCCGCCACAGTGGCGGGCACATCCTGTAGTTTTTGCATTGTGGCGGGCGGTGCACTCTGCACCGCCCGCCACAATGTAAAAAATGCTGTTTAGCATTTGCATATGCAAAGCGGCAGGCACCGCGCGGTGCATATGCAAATGTGGGGGGTACCATAGGTATTGTATTGTATTGTACGGGTATTTATATAGCGCAAATCACTGACCGAGGTCTGCATCTAAGCGCTTGCTTAGGGAACCCGTCCTGGTATTCCCCTGTGAGATAACCCCGGCAGGGTATCCACAAGGTGAAAGCCAGGCATCCCGCCGCGAGGGGCCGTTGTGGAGATTAAGCAAGCTATTGCCCAGAGTCGCAGAGTGTGAACCCGTGAGTCGAGAAGGCACCGGAGCGAGAATTATCGAGTCCTTGGAATATTTAGCCCAAGACCCGCCGAGGCGGGGAATTGAACCCTGGTCCAGGGCCGATCTCAGCTTCCAGGTCTGCCGCCTCTAACCCCATGTGCCCCCCAGACAGTGGCGCCAACCTGGGGGCCCTGCAGGGGGCCCCCGCAGCAATCACTGCATGCCTTTCCGTGGCGGCATTGCCGCCGCGGAAAGGCCTCTGTTTTTTGCCATTGTAATATGGCTGGCGGGGTCCATTGGACACCGCCACCATATTAATCTATTACTAAGCATGGGCGGAAAATCCGTTTCGCTCGCGGATTTTGCGGATTTTCGGTAAATTCGCAATCCGCGAGATTCGCGAATCTCCCGCAAAATCCGCAAATCCGCGAGCAGCGGATTTCATGGCTTGCTCGCACTGTTCGTGTGAGTTCGCGGCTTCCCAGTACAACTTCGCGCCCCGCGAATAAGCGCAAAATTGCAGAAATACGATCTTAGCAAAACTGAAACTACTTACCAGGTTCAAAAGTTCAGGCTCATCATTAGTAGCCATTTCCTGTAGTGCTTCCTGAGGGGCCCCTCCAGAGTTCAGTTGCCAGTTGCAACTATTATGTGACCCTGCTCTGAACCTCAGAATAGTTACACATATGCCACAAAGGTCCTGAATTACAGCTAAGGGAGACAAGCAGGAGCCAGGCTGGAGGTTCAAATCTATTAATCAGCCCCTAATTCATTATTGTCAGTTGGGGCAGGGCAGGTGTTGTAACTAATTTTGCAACAATGAAAGCACTTAGCAAGTGCAAAAGATCACTAATCAGGAAGCACTAAGGAAGCAGGTGCCAGCTAAAAAAATATTCTGTGACACATTAATCAGCCCCAAATTAATTCAGGTCACTTGAGGCAGGGAAGGTGTGCTTGCGTTGCCACAATAATGTACACTGACTGGACAACCAGAGGGTGCTGTGATGAAACAGGGGGTGGCATGGGTGGGCCAGAGGGTGGCATGAGTAGTCAGAGAGTGGCAGTGGTGACAGAGAGTGGCAGTGATGAAGAAGAGTGTCCCAAACAGGCTGGACACGTAGAAACAACAAGTTCGTGAAACTTGCGACCCGACAGGTAAGTTCGCGTTTTGCGAAATTGTACAAAACCCTCGCGAACTGGCAGAAACCTGCGCGAACACAAAAAAAAAATCCGCAAATTCGCGAGAATTCGCGGATTTTGCGGATTGCGAGTTCGCAAATCCGCAAAATTCGCGAACGCGAGATTCACAAAATTCGCCCATGCTTATCTATTACCGCCGCGGTCGCAAGCCGACCGCAGCGGTAAAGTGGCGGACGGTCTTTCCGTCCGCCGCTGTCCCCTCCGCCATCCTAATCAGGCGGAGGGGAACACGAGAGTGGTTGTCGGGCGGATTGCCTCCGCCTGGGTGGCGGTGGCCACCGCCACCCTGGCAGAGGCAATCCGCCCGATATCGTAATGGGGCCCTAAGACTTTATTAAACGGGGATACAAATCGCTCAGATTTAAAACTACAGAGAACAATTCGACAAGACCAAAATAATTTGTTGAACCCAACCGCAAACCTTGCACAACAAAGAAATCATCCAGATCCTATAGAACAACAATTAGGTGAGTCTGTAGCTAACACTGTTCTAACAAATAAAGAAGAGACCAACGTTAATGATTACAAATATAACAAGGAAGAACTAATTATTACAAAAGTTGGTCAAGATAAGCAAATTATTTATAAAAGCTATCAAAATGGTGACATAAAAAAGACAGACTCTTTTCCTTTAAAGATGACCCCCCAAATAATTTTTACACCATTATATGACTCAAGAGGCAATAGCGACATTCTGAATAGAAGCAACATTCTACAACTAATGAAATCAATACCTTCATTAGAAAAAGTAACAACAAAAGATATTGAATCTGTGGGCTTTGTATGAAACCCGGAAGGCACCCAACCACTTACACTCTTAACTGTAAATACTGCCTCCTTAGTGGATCAAATTATGCAGGAACAAGAAGTTTTTCAAAGTTGGGGGATAAAAATCAGTCAACCTGTGTCTAAGCCTTATCCGAGTCCATTAATAAAGGAAGAACTTCCAATAAAAAACTGTAAAGAGACAAAGAACAACCCAGTGTATTCAATATTAAAAATAAACCCTAGGTTGCAGTTGTGAAATTCATGGAATAAATAAAAGCCGTAGAAACAAAACAAATAAACAAAAATTGGATTAGGGCATCACTACATGAGCACTAACGGGATAGAAACCAACATAAAATAGATCAAGGGAGGGACGATCTCCAACCGATAGAAATATTTTCCTGGAATATAAACGGATTATGCAAAAAAATAAAAAAATGCTCGAATAGATTCCGTGTTAAACTTCTATCAAATCATATTACTGCAAGAGACATGGAAAACTGACCCTTTCTTTCTACAAGGGTACAAAGGGTACTATGTGCCTGCAAGTAGATAATGCAAATTTGGACGTCCTTGCGGAGGATTGGCAATATTTTGTATGATTGACTTGCAAATTGAACACAAACAGTTGGATACAAATAACTCAAATATTCAATCAGTTAAGATAAAATATGTAACCAGTGAGCAAAAAAATTGAAATACGCTAATACTACTTAACATATATATTCCACCAAAGCATTTATCACGGAAGAATATACGTGCCTCTTTAGCTGATTTACTATTGGAGCAAATAATACTTGACCCGACTGCTAACTTTCTTGTTACAGGGGATTTTAATATAAACTTGCTGATACATTTAACACGGGACGATTTCATCCAGTCACAAAATTATAAATGGTCAATCCCGGAACAAACACTCGACTATAGCATAAATACTAAACAAAATCCTATTGGAAGAAAACTACTGAAGGATGTGGAAGCATTGGAACTAAGAGTACTGAATGGCAGGTTCCCAACTGATCAACCCGCTGGCTGGTCATTTCAAACGCAAAAATCAAAATCAAGAATAGATTTTACTTTTTTATCTATAAATATTTTTGAAAAAATTGTCTCCTATAGATTAAAAAAAGTGAACGAGAGTGACCATAGCCAACAAATACTAGAAATGGAAATAGCACTTTCAAAACACCAAAATTATTTAACTACATATGGACAGATCGACACGATCAACTATAGGAAAATTATTTGGAAACCGGATAATAAAGATGACACGGAAAAAAAGGCCCAAAAACTAGTTCAAGAGTGTTTTAAAGAACATTCTACGCAGTCTGTACTTGAGCAATGGGAACAATTCACACAGAAGGTAGTTACTACTTCAAGTAGTAGGAAAAAACAACAGATTACAATGGAAAAAAAGACACTACTATTAACCTTCCATATACAATTAGAAAAGTCAGGCGGATTTGCAATAATCTGAGGAAGCAGTTAACCAGGCTCCCGAATAAGGAAGAAATTAGAAACCAACTTAAAAGCACCAACAATAACTTGAGGAAATTATTGTGGAATGAAAAAAATAAAATCAGGCAAGAATTATGGACAAAAAGTTTTCATGCAAGTAATCAATCAAATTCCGAGAATTTGGGAAAATTATCAATGGCTTGAATAGACCCAATAAACTTGTGGTAGCTTCCCCAATAACGGAAGAAGACTGGACAGAATTCCTCAGAAAGACCCTAGGCGCTGAATTGGAACCCATACATCAGGATGACAAAACTGACAATGAAGGTCGATAATAAACAAGAAATTGAACTGGTAAATGCTTTCTCGAACACTGAAGTAGTTAGTTTAATAAAGAGACAAAAGGATGGAGCACCGCGACCTAATGGAATTCCGTTTGCACTCTACAAGGAGGATCCTGATTCATGGGCTACCTATCTGACAAACGTGTATAATGTAGTTGTCCGAACAGGGCAATACCGGAATCCTGGAGAGGATCATTAATATCTCCCATTTATAAAAAGGGTAGTTGGCAACTACCCGAAAACTACTGTTTGATTACTCTCCAGGACACGGACGCAAAGCTATTTGCCGGTACTTTATTAGCAAATTTATCAGGTTGGATTGAAGGAAGACAAATTTTACCCCCAAATCAAGCCGGGTTTATCAAAGGATTAGGAACCTCAACATATATATTAACCCTATCTGTATTAATGGATAAAGCGCTTTTAGCAAAACATTCCCTCTATCTTTGTTTCGCCGATTTTAAATCAGCTTTTGATCTCGTAAATAGGACTCTTCTATGGAAAAAACTCAAGGACTATAGAATTCCGGACTCACTCCTAACCTCATCCAACTACTATATTCCGGAAACTGGGTCAGGGTGAGGATTGGTGATGGCCGAACATTATCCAATAAAATACCGGTGACACGAGGATTAAAGCAGGGTTGTGTGCTCGCCCCACTACTTTTTAACCTATTTATAGCCAACCTCACCGTTGCATTAAATGAAGTTAACTCACATCCACCGAGGCTAACAGGAAAACATGTCAAATTTGCTGTGTGCGGATGATGTTGTGCTGCTGAGTCAGACCAAAGTGGGGCTGCAAAGACTTATTGATCGAACATCGAGATACGCAAAAGACAATAAAATGGTAATAAATGAGGCAAAGACAAAAATAATGGTAGTTACAAAGAATAGGATACAAAAAAATAAATGGATGCTGGAGAAAAATAAGCTAGAGCAGGTTGATAATTATCGGTATCTCGGCGTCTTATTTAATGATAGTGGTAGTTTTCTCCGAAAGAGGAAAGATATCACTAGGAAAGCAAATAGTTTGGTTACAGCATTTGGAACCATACAAAAGAAGTTAACTACACTATCATATGGTCCTCTAATAAAGATCATATCTGCTAAATTATTACCAACTTTGACATATGGCTCTGAAGTTTTAAATGGTAAAGATACACAGATAATTAACAAAGCAATGGCGAAAACTTACAAGATATTATTCCACCTACCAGATAATGCCTCGCAAGCACAGGTGAGGTTGGAGTTTGGGATAAATAATCAGCAATATGCCCGGAAAGGTCAAATTCTGAAAGTCTAGTATCGTATAAAAAATGACGTTGAAAATCAATTATCTCGAACATTATGGCAAGAAGTAAAAGACAACCGGAAACTGCAAGCTTGGGCATATTTAAATGAAGCAAAAGAAGAATTTGGAATAACACCAAATTGGGAGAACACAATTACCCAGGAAAGTTTCAAAAGAACAATTATTAAGGTTGACTATTCATCTGTCACTGATAAAAGACAAGAAACTATTGGTAAAAAGAAGGCACGCATGGCCAATTATAAATGGATACAAAAAAAAGCAAGTTCAAAAATACCTTGAAACTCCTTGATCACAGCAAAGTAAACGATCTTTTATAAGAGTACAATTCGGTCTTTGGCCAGGTATGTGCCGTCGGCCACTATGGAAAACTATTGAAGACTATACGATATGTAGATTATGTAAAGGTGGTCAAAAAGAAATCTTGCATCTGCTATGTCTGTGCCCTGCAATAGAGGTGGAAAGGAAACCTACCCTTAAGAGATTAATGTTCGAGGAGTAAGAACATGCAGACAAGCTCTAACGGCATGTCTAAACCCGAATGATGTATTATTGAATTCTGCTTTTGTAAAAATGTTTTCTGTGATTGGCAAAAACCTTAAAGAAAACATTAATTAGGTTTTTACTTTTTTAATTATATAATATTAGAATAACTATGTCTGTGGTGTTTTACGCGTTTTACTGTCAATGATATTTTTTAAATGTATTTTTGTAAGATTTTAATTAATCAAACAAATAAACTTGACTATGACTATGACTATGGATATCAATTATATCGATGTCACTAATTTCGATGTTACTAATATCGATATTTGTTTGTTGCTATGTATTTTATTATGTATTTTATATGTATGTGTTATATGTTTTTGTTAAGTATTTTATTTGTTTTAAATTATTTGTGTACTATTTATTATATATTAAAAATATTATTTTTAATTTAATTTTATGTTTTAGTACTGGAGCGGGTTGTGGGTTTATAGGGGAATAGGGTGGGCAGTAATTTAATTATATTAAATTAATTATACATTTTTAGTAATTGTAAATTATTTTAAATAATTTTTGCTTTTTGGAGCGGATTGTGGGTTTATAGGGGAATTGGGTGGGAAGTAATTTAATTGTAATTAAGTAATTATTTATTTTTGATTGGTATTGATAATTATAATATTTCTAATTAATTATTAATTGGTAATTAATTATTTTAACTGGTAATTCATTTTAGTAATTGGTAATTAAGGTTTGTAATTGGTAATTACATTTTTTAATTGGCAATTAATTTTTTTAATTGGTAATTAAGGATTGCAATTGGTAATTACAATTTTTAATCGGCAATTCATTTTTTTAATTGGTAATTAATTTTTTGAAATTGGTAAATAACATTTTTTATTGTTAATTAATTTGTATTAATTGGACATTTATTTCATTAGTAAATAATTTTTTATAAAAAATACTTTTTATTCAAAAATAAATTTACTGTTTACCATTTTTCAATTGTTAATCAATTTTTACATAATATGTTTTTTGTTTTGAAAAATATTTTAGTGTTCAATATTATCTATATTTATTAATTGATATTTATTGGTATTTATTGTTAATTTATTGTTAATTAATTATTTAATTGTAATTATGTTTTTAGTAATTATCAATGGGGATTTTCAAATGATGTAGTTAGTTAAAAAATAAAATTTTAATTATTTTATTTACAACAAGTATTTATAAGTATGTTATATTTAACTTCTACACTATCCAATGCTTTCCCTACTGTTGCACTCTCTGGAGTGGGAATAGTAATTTTTACCCCTACGCTATCCAACGCTTTCCCTACTGTTGCACTCTCTGGGGTGGGAATAGTCATTTTTACCCCTACGCTATCCAATGCTTTCCCTACTGTTGCACTCTCTGGAGTGGGAATAGTAATTTTTACCCCTACGCTATCCAACGCTTTCCCTACTGTTGCACTCTCTGGAGTGGGTATAGTAATTTATACCTCTACGCTATCCAACGTTTTCCCTACTGTTGCACTCTCTGGAGTGGGAATAGTAATTTTTACCCCTACGCTATCCAACGCTTTCCCTACTGTTGCACTCCCTGGAGTTGGAATAGTCATTTTTACCCCTACACTATCCAACGCTTTCCTTACTGTTGCACTCTCTGGAGTTGGAATAGTAATTTTTACCCCTACACTATCCAACGCTTTCCCTACTGTTGCACTCTCTGGAGTGGGAATAGTAATTTTTACCCCTACTCTATCCAACGTTTTCCCTACTGTTGCACTCTCTGGAGTGGGAATAGTAATTTTTACCCCTACGCTATCCAACGCTTTCCCTACTGTTGCACTCTATGGAGTGGGAATAGTAATTTGTACCCCTACGCTATCCAACGCTTTTCTTTCTGTTGCACTCTCTGGAGTGGGAATAGTAATTTTTACCCCCACGCTATCCAACGCTTTCCCTACTGTTGCACTCTGTGGAGTTGGAATAGTAATTTTTACCCCTATGCTATCCAACGTTTTCCCTACTGTTGCACTCTCTGGAGTGAGAATAGTAATTTTTACCCCTACGCTATCCAACGCTTTCCCTACTGTTGCACTCTCTGGAGTGGGAATAGTAATTTGCACCCCTACGCTATCCAACGCTTTCCTTACTGTTGCACTCTCTGGAGTGGGAATAGTAATTTTTACCCCTACACTATCCAACGCTTTCCCTACTGTTGCACTCTCTGGAGTGGAAATAGTAATTTTTACCCCTACGCTATCCAACGCTTTCCTTACTGTTGCACTCTCTGGAGTGGGAATAGTAATTTTTACCCCTACACTATCCAACGCTTTCCCTACTGTTGCACTCTCTGGAGTGGGACTAGTAATTTTTACCCCTACGCTATCCAACACTTTCCCTACTGTTGCACTCTCTGGAGTGGGAATATTAATTTTTACCCCTACGCTATCCAACGCTTTCCCTACTGTTGCACTGTTTGGAGTTGGAATAGTAATTTTTACCCCTACGCTATTCAACGTTTTCCCTACTGTTGCACTCTCTTGAATTGGAATAGTAATTTTTACCATTACGCTTTCCCTACTGTTGCACTCTCTGGAGTGGGAATAATAATTTTTATCTCTACGCTATCCAACGTTTTCCCTACTGTTGCACTCTATGGAGTTGGAATAGTCATTTTTACCCCTACGCTATTCAACGTTTTCCCTACTGTTGCACTCTCTTGAATTGGAATAGTAATTTTTACCATTACGCTTTCCCTACTGTTGCACTCTCTGGAGTTGGAATAGTAATTTTTACCCCTACGCTATCCAACGCTTTCCCTACTGTTGCACTTTTTGGAGTTGGAATAGTAATATTTACCCCTACGCTATCCAACATTTTATATAATTAATTTTAAAAATATTAAAAGTATATTCAAATGTTTTAATTTATTAAACAAAATTCTTTACTTTTGATTTATGTTTTAGTTTTATGTTTGTAAATGTATTTGTAATTTATAAAAAATTGTTATTAATTTATAAATTATTAAAATCATTATTACAACTTATTGTTAAGTACAAATATAATATATATTTTCTGTATATGTTTAATTAATGTATTATTATATATGTATTATTTATTAATTTTAAACATTATTAGATATTTTTAACTATGTCAATTTTATTTATTAGTGTTATTTACTTTATTTTACATTTATATTTTTACAGAAAAAAAACGATATTTTTAACATCGATATTTTTAACATCTATATTTTATTTTCGATATTTTTGTACTTACCATGTTGTAGATAGGATGTCGATATTCTTGCCTTCGATGTTTTTGCATCGATATTCCTGTAGGTCGATATTTTGTAGGTCGATATTTTTTCAGTGATCCCGCGGGGACACCACCACATCACTCGGGCACACCACCACATCACTCAGGGACACCACCACATCATTCAGGGACGCCACCACATCACTCGGGGGCCCCACCACATCACTCAGGGGCACCACCACATCACTCAGGGACACCACCACATCACTCAGGAACACCACCACATCACTCAGGGACACAACCACTTCACTCGGGGGCACCTCCACATCACTCGGGGACACCACCACATCACTCGGGGACACCACCACATCACTCTACTACACCACCACATCACTCAGCCCAACCACATCATCACTCAGCACCACAACAGCACTGTCCTTGTTAAGTTAGTGGGCTCAATCAGGGTGGATAATATGGGAAGTTGAAAATAAGTTGTGCCTAGAGCACTGTCAGCAAGGCGAACACCCATAAATATCATGCACACCTTGAGCAAGGCAAGGCAGCGTATATAGTGGTAGTGGCAGCTTCAAAATGTTACCCTACCTAGGACAGGAAAGTACTGCTACCATGCTGGGCTCATTAAGTAGCCTTAGCAGCATGCCATAGTTTTCCACTACCTTTGCACCAGTTACTAACAATTATTATTTCATAAAGTTAATATGTCAAGTTGGGTCGTTGCACACTGTAAAGATAACTATCTGTGTTGGTATTCCAAAATGATGCACCTAAACATAACAGGGAAATGTGTACAATTGTAATATGTCACCAGGAGTTATGATGACGTCGGACACTGGTCTTGACACTCTACCACTCTACCGCCCTCACTCTACCACTCTACCGCCCCCACTCTACTGCCCTCACTCTACCGCCCTCACTCTACAACTCTACCGCCCTCACTCTACCACTCTACCACCCTCACTCTACCGCCCTCACTCTACCACTCTACCGCCCTCACTCTACTACCCTCACTCTACCACTCTACCCCCTTACTATACCGCCCTCACTCTACCACTCTACCGCCCTCACACCCTCACTCTTTCTCTAACTCCCTGTTCTCTTCTCCTGTGCTGATCTGCTGCTCTCTTCCACCCCACCTCCTTCTTTAACTCCCTGTTCTATTCCCCTGTGCTGATCTGCTGCTCTCTTCCATCAACCTCCTTCTTTAACTCCATGTTCTCTTCCGCTGTGCTGTTATGCTGCTCTCTTCCATCCACCTCTTTCTCCAACTCTCTGTTCTCTTCTCTTCTCCCGAGCTGATCTGCTGCTCTCTTCCACCTGCCTTCTTTTCTAGCTCCCTGTTCTCTTCTCTTCTCCTGTGCTGATCTGCTGCTCTATTCCACCCTCCTCCTTCTTTAACCCCCTGTTCTCTTTTGCAGTGCTGATCTGCTGCTCTCTTCCACCCGCCTCCTTAACTCCCTGGTCTCTTCTCCTGTGCTGATCTGCTGCTCTCATCCACCCTACCTCCTTCTTAAACTCCCTGGTCTCTTCTCTTCTCCTGTGCTGAACTGTTGTTCTCTTCCACCGCCTCCTCCTTTAGCTCCCTATTATCTTCTCCTGTGCTGATCTGCTGCTCTCGTCCAACCCACCTACTTCTTTAACTCCCTGGTCTCTTCTCTTCTGTGCTGAACTGCTGTTCTCTTCCACCTGCCTCCTTCTTTAACTCCCTGTTCTCTTTTGCTGTGCTGAACTGCTGTTCTCTTCCACCCGCCTCCTTCTTTAACTCCCTGGTCTCTTCTACTGTGCTGATCTGCTGCTTTCAACCACCCCACCTTCTTCTTTAACTCCCTGGTCTCTTCTCTTCTCCTGTGCTGATCTGCTATTCTCTTTCACCCCGCCTCCTTCTCTAACTCCCTGTTCTCTTCTCCTGTACTGATCTGCTGTTTTTTTATCCCGCCTCCTTCTTTAACTCCCTGTTCTCTTCTCCTGTGCTGATCTGCTGCTCTCATCCACCCCACCTCCTTCTCTACCTCCCTGTTCTCTTCTCCTGTGCTGTTCTGCGGCTCTCTTCCACCCCACCTCCTTATTTAACTCCCTGTTCTCTTCTGCTGTGCTAATCTGCTGCTCTCTTCCACCTCACCTCATTCTCTAACTTCCTGTTCTCTTCTCTTCTCATGTGCTGATCTGCTGCTCTCTTCCACCCGTCTCCTTCTCTAACTCCCTGTTCTTTTCTCTTCTCCTGTGCTGATCTGTTGCTCTCTTCCACCGCCTCCTTCTTTAATTCCCTGTTAACTTCTGCTGATCTGCTGCTCTCTTCCACCTCACCTCCTTCTCTAACTCCCTGCTCTATTCTCTTCTCCTGTGCTGATCTGCTGCTCTCTTTCACACCACCTCCTCTAACTCCCTGTTCTCTTCTCTTCTCTCGTGATGATCTGCTGCTCTCTTCCACCCTGCCTCCTTCTCTAACTCCCTGTTCTCTTCTCTTCTCCTGTGCTGATCTGCTGCTCTCTTCCACCTCACCTCCTTCTTTAACTCCCTGTTCTCTTTTGCTGTGCTGATCTGCTGCTCTCTTCCACCCACCTCATTCTCTAATTCCCTGTTCTCTTCTCTTCTCCCGTACTGATCTGCTGCTATTACACCGCCTCCTTCTCTAGCTCCCTGTTCTCTTCTCTTCTCCTGTGCCAATCTGCTGTTCTCTTCCACCCGCCTCCTTCTTTAACTCCCTGTTCTCTTCTCCTGTGCTGATCTGCTGCTCTCTTCCACCCCACCTCCTTCTTTAACTCCCTGTTCTCTTCTCCTGTGCTGATCTGCTGCTCTCTTCCACCCGCCTCCTTCTTTACCTCCCTGTTCTCTTCTCCTGTGCTAATCTGCTGTTCTCTTCCACCCTCCTCTTTCTCTAACTCCCTGTTCTTTTCTCCCGTGCTGATCTGCTGCTCTCTTCCACCCCACCTCCTTCATTAACTCCCTGTTCTTTTCTCCCGTGCTGATCTGCTGTTCTCTACCACCCACTTCCTTCTTTAACTTCCTGTTCTCTTCTCCTGTGCTGATCTGCTGCTCTCTTCCATCCCACCTCCCTCTTTAACTCCCTGTTCTCTTCTCTTCTCCTGTGCTGATCTGCTGCTCTCTTCCACCTGCCTCCTTCTTTAACTCCCTGTTCTGTTCTCCCATTCTGATCTGCTGCTCTCTTCCACCCTCCCCCTTCTCCAACTCCCTGTTCTCTTCTCCCATGCTGATCAGCAGTTCCCTTCCACCGCCTCCTTCTCTAACTCCCTGTTCTCTTCTCCTGTGCTAATATGCTGTTCTCTTCCACCCGCTTCCTTCCTTAACTCCCTGTTCTCTTCTCCTGTGCTAATCTGATGCTCTCTTCCACCCCACCTCCTTCTTTAACTCTGTTCTTTTCTCCTGTGCTGATCTGCTGCTCTCTTCCACCCCGCCCCCTTCTCCAACTCCCAGTTCTCTTCTGCTGTGCTGATCTGCTGCTTTCTTCCACATACATCCTTCTCTAACTGCACAAACACATACATACAACCACGCACACACACACATACAAGCACACACATACACAACCACACACAACCACACCACACACACAATCTCACACACAACACACACACAACAAACACACAATCACACACAACCCCACACCAACAACCCCACACCCACAACCCCACACACACAACCACAGCCACACATACAACCACAGACACACAACCATACACACACACAACCACACACAACCATACACACAACACACACAACCACGCACACACCCACCCACAACTACACATAACCACAGCCACACACACAACCACAACCACACACACAACCACACACACACAACCCCCCCACACACACAACCACACACACACACACAACCACACACACAACCCCACACACACAACCCCACACACACACAACCACACACACACACAACCACACACACACACAACCACACACACACACAACCACACACACACACACACACACACAACCACACACATCTATCGCCCTCACTCTATCCATCTATCGCCCTTACTCTATCTATCTATCTATCGCCCTCACTCTATCCATCTATCTTTCGCTCTCACTCTATCTATCGCCCTCACTCTATCTATCACCCTCACCCTATCTATCTATCGCCCTCACTCTATCTATCGCCCTCACTCTATCTATCACCCTCACTCTATCTATCGCCCTCACTCTATCTATCTATCGCCCTCACTCTATCTAACTAACGCCCTCACTCTATCTATCTATCTATCTATTGCCCTCACTCTATCTATCTATCTATTGCCCTCACTCTATCTATTGCCCTCACCCTAGCTATCTATTGCCCTCTCTCTAGCTATCTATCGCCCTCACTCTATCTATCTATCTATCGCACCACCATAGCATCACTCAGGGGCACCACAGCATCACTCAGGGGCACCACAACATCACTATGCGCTACCACAGCATCACTGAACGTCACAGCATCACTCGTCGCCACCACAACATCACTCAGCGCCACCACAGTATCAATCTGTGCAACCATTCAACAACAACTGGTTCAAATATGTTCTCTCAATGTTTCAAGCTTTATTACAAATGTCACAAAAAGATGTTAATATTTCACTTCTGTTCTTGGATTTTCGTCACAATAAAATACACTGAACATAATCTTCACAATAGTTATTTACAAAAGTTTAAGCTATTGCCATTATAAATTACAATAACTTTTAAGTATTATTTAAAAAAATTAAAAGCCATTGTTATGTGTAATAGCAATACGTAAATGCAAAACATGTTGCATTACAAATGCTATAGGTGTCACATTTGCAAAAGTTAAAAGTATTGGCATTGTAAATGACAAAGATATTAATTTAGCTATTTTCAAAACTAACACATAAATAAAAAATATGTCATTTACAAGACCAATAGCTCAAACTTTCCTAATGCGAGACCTATTGCATTGCAAATGCTTGTTATCTCTCGCCACCTTGCAACTCTTTGTTTTAGCTCAAGTCTGTCTGTCTACTGCTCGCTGTTTTACCTTTCGATAATTCACCTCTTTTTCTACATTACTTCTCTCTCTAGCTCACTCTTCAGAGTATTGCACTAGTCTGCCTCTTCTCCCTATCTGTATCTCTTTATACAACAGTGAAACTGCACCTATTACTGTATCTCTCTTTCTCAACCTACATCTTCCAGTTTATACCTGTCTTTATCTGTTCTTTGTCTTCTTCATCTTTCTCTATTTCCTCCACTTGAGGTCTCTTAGTATACTGTTCTCTTTATGTCTTTCTATCTCCTGTATCCTGACCCGCCTCATTTATTTAACTCAGCAGGGTCACAGGTAACTGTCTACCCAGGGAAGTGCACACACATTGAGAAGAGAAGAGTAGCAAAGCAGGGAAAGAGAAATTAGGAGACAGTCATTAGATTTAATCAATGGAATGGTGAAAATCTTCAGAGCTACAATTTGATTTTCACTGTTGGAGAAGTAATGCTGGTGATGAAGGCGTGCGATCTAAACATCTACCAAGTCACTCTTACCATATTTTCTTACAATGGATGGGAATAACTAGCAGGGTAGCCACTGAATACCACATAAAATGCATTGCTCTTCCATTATCTCCTTCACACGTATCTGACCCCAGAGACTGGGCCATGCGTCACTTCTAACTGATGCCGGCTATGTCTCCGGATTCTCCTGTATTGGTTCCATGTGGACTCCACCCTTACAGCAGTCTTGGGCTTTCTCCTACAATTATCACACAAAGTAGCATTGTTGGGGGATATTAGACGGGTAAGAGGGCCCCGTGGTGAACAAATGTTAATTGGACTAGCAACCTTGCTTGCAAAGAGAGACATTGCTCACGCTTGAAAACAACCATCTCCACCAACCCTGAAGCAATGTTGCACTGACATGGATGGGTGTGCTCAAGTAGAATAACCTATTTACACTGTCAGGGGTTACTCCACTAACTTCTTTAAAATGTTGGGTAAATGATGGAACCATTATGGCTTGTCTTAAACATTGTGATCTTTGGTGCATAATGTCTATTGAATGTTCTCCTTTTTAACGGGGGAAAGGTGAGGGCTGGTGGGGGATGGGGACTGGGAGCTTGAAGCACTCTTCCTATTTTTTTGTCTTCACTTTCCTTCTGTACTTGCTATCTTTTGTCTAAAAGTCAATAAACTCTGCTAATCAAAAATGCTATTGTTCCATGTAAAAATGTTATAGATCTAAGCTCAAGAACAAATGGCTTGGCAATACTTTCTGAAGCTTTTTGTGGTACTTTTTGGCAGGTGGACAAAAGGCAGATTACGCTTTTGACTGTTTTGGTTGTGTACCCGTTTATAAAGGTTTAACATATCATTCAATATAATTTGGCATCACAAAGGCTTGAGTGAGGCGAAAAGAGCAAATTATGTTAAAGTTGTTATAAACAAGGTCCCCCACAAGATGTATTACAGGGGGCTTCACAAATCCTTAAGATGCCATTGACCTGGGAGCGTGGCTTGGCGAGCCATCATGGCGGACGTGTGCTGAGCGCGCTCTGTCCAGCCTCACATTTATCCTAACAATATCCTGCTTCTCCGGCCTTAAATTGGGTCCCTGAGCTGTCCCACCGCAATCGGCCAGCCTCGACGTCGCGGGAGATCCCGAGATGGCAGTGCGGCATTCGGAAGGGGATGCGGTCTATTGGTGGCACGGCCTCATGTTGAGCTAGGGAGTTGCCAGGTTCCCTGGCTGAGTTGGTGTGATGCTGCAGCGACTTCGGAGGGGGTGAGCCGCACGCCTGTGACTGCTGGAACCCCGCCCGGTGCCTGCGGAGCGGGGCTCCTATCCTGAGGATTGGCTGCCCCCTGGCCTTGAGATATCCGGCTGGGGTGTGTAGTGGCTCGGTGGCCATATCGGGTCACAGTGGTGAGAAGTTGCCAGGGGTGCGCGGCGCGGCCAGCTGGCCGCCATCTTGTGACTGCATTTTCACTTCGGCAGCAACCCAGACAGATCCTGTGGTATAGGAGGCCCTCTATGGTTCCCGGAGCCTCTCCTGTCTCGGTGGCCGGCTGCTGCATGTGAGTACCACTGCGCTGTCCGGGCGAGTGGCCCGATGGCAGCCTACACCCTCCATCCCCTTTCCCCACCCCCCTCTTAGTGTCGGCCTGTTGGGGGTTCAGTGGTCTTGTTGGGCCGTAAAGGGGGGAGCCTGCAGTATAGACACATTGCAGGGGTCCCGTGAGGTCGCAGGAGGGGGGAGAACTTAAGAGGCGGCCCACCATTGTATTAACAGTGCCGGGACTTACCGCTGTGCTTTCTCCCTCGTCCCCCACCATCTATCGAGCTATAGCGGCCCGCGGTCGGCCAGACAGTGCAGAGGGCCCTGCTGGGGGCGGGCAGCCTCATGGCATTGGGGTCATTGGTGAGGAGTGCTGAGTGGCTAGGCGGCCAAATCGGGCCACGGTGTTGAGGTGCTGTGGGGTGCGCCGCCTGGGTGTGCGACCTAGTTGAGGTCAGCGCCAACGAATCCACCTCTGTGGCTCCAGCTTCTCTCCCCCGCTCTTCCCTTTTTGGTGTGTATCTATCGGGGGTTCGGTGGTCTTGTCGGGCAAAAGGGGCAATACGCATCGGAGGTGCCTCAAGGGAGTCCTGTGAGGCCAGCGGTGAGGGGGAGAGACTGAGGGGCGGCCTGCCTACATCTCGGTGGGGCCTGGACCCATTGCAGGGCCCTCTCCCCCAACATCCACTGAGTGCCATTGATGGGCGGCCGGCCGGGCAGCGCGCAGGGCCCCCGCTGTGAGCGGGCTATGCATCTTGATGACCACTGATTGGCCTCTGCCAGTGGTCTTCTCCCGCATTTGCTTGCTGCTGGGAGCAAGGCAGGTTGGGTGCCTCGTTCCCCTCCATCTTCACGCTGTGGCCCCGTATCAGCGGATTATCGGGCCGCATGGATGGGGGGTTGTAATCCTGGTCGCAGCCTCCATCTGTTCTGCCACTCGAAGTACAGTTGGGTCCCGGGTGCGGTTGGGTGTGATACCCCGGCCTCCTCCCGGATAGCGGTGTGCCCATTCATTGAAGCCGCGGGCAAGACTACTAGGGCTGGGATATATCGCATTGCCTGCCTTTGCCTGACTGGGATATATATAAGCTCGCCTGACATGCTGTATATTGATCTCCAGTGTCCTCTCAGCAGGAGTCGACGGCAGTGAGTGGGCCACCATGACAAGAAACAAACCCGGCAGCGGCTCGACCAAGCAGAGCACGATTGATAAATTTACGGGTCAGGGGACCCCAGAAGCGGCACCTGAGGGGTCTCAGAGTGCTGTGCCAGACAATGCAGCCCTTATGGCTGCCATCACCCAATCCAGGGGATCGGGGCAGTCAGCTCCGATGTAATGCTCCTACATCAAGACTTGAGGAACGCAGTCGCCCGCATTACGGAGACGAGGATCTCGGGAGTGGAGGATGGACTCACTACGTTGCAGCAAAGGGTATCGTCTCTTGAGACTACACAACAAGGCCTGGCATTGAGGGTGGAGGATGCTGAGGGGAGAGCGCAGTGCAACAACCTGTGCCTCGTTGGCTTCCCGGAGGGCTGCGAAAATGGAAACATGGAGGGACTCCTTACAGACTGGCTTGAGGGCTGGCTCCCCAATGGGGAGCTATCGAAATGCTTTGTGGTGGAGCATGCGCATAAGGCCCTGATGCAGAAGCCCCCACTGGGAGCCCACCTGAGGCCTGTTATCGCCAAGCTTCTTAATTACCATGACAGGGACGCTATCCTGAAACAGGCCTGGGCCAAGGAGCCGTTGCTGTTTGATATTTTGATCTTCCCGGACTACACAAAACAAGTGCAGCAAGGTCGGCAGTCCTTTCTGGCCGCCAAGGCCCTCCTCCACGGGCTCAAGCTTCCCTACGCTTTGCTTTATCCAGTCAGGCTGCGTGTGGTATACAGGTCCTGCACCCACTTCTTTGATACACCGGAGGAAGTGTTCCTATGGACAGATGAGATGGTGCAGCTACATCCTCACTCGCCACCAGGGAGATGGTGTGACTCCTCCGCGAGCTGGACTTTTGGTAATCAGCTCAAGCCATGGGAGAAGAGGCTGCAGGCGCTCCAAGTCCAGGCATCATTCCCAGTCGGGAGGTGTTTCGGCACGTGAGGGGTACACATCCAGACAACATGTTTCGGCAGACTCAGTAAAGGATGACCATGTAATCTTTTCGACCAGAACTACTTGCATCGACCGGAGATGCGCATACTAAGGCCAGTCTCTCCATGGGGCTCTGCGGATGGAGAGAGGGCCAGCTGACAATGGCCTGTGAACTGGGGATCCATTGTAAATGTAAATTGATACTTGTATAGCGCACTACTCACCCGCAAGGGTCTCAAGGCGCTTGTACGAATACCGCTGTGGAACCCATCCTGGCTTTCCCTGTGAGGCGTCCACTCCTGGGCACCCCCAAGGTGTAGGCCAGGCATCCTTAGCGTTGTGGGGGCCGTTGTGGAGATTAAGCAAGCTATTGCCCAGAGTTGCAGAGTGGGACTCCATGATTGGAATAGGCACCGAGGCGAGAATTATCAGGTCCGTGGAATTTTGAGCCCAAGACCCACCGAGGCGGGGAATTGAACCCTGGTCCCGGGCCAGACCTCTGCATCAGGGTTTGCCGCTCTAACCATTGAGCCACACATTGGCGGGTGAGGGGTGGGACCTCCTGTTTGGGTCAGCCTGCTCTGCCTACCATGACAGGTACTTTTCCGTTCTTGAGGTACAGGGTGGGGGGGCAATTGTTGGGTTGTGTTTGGTGAGGGGTTTGTTGGGTAGCTGCACTGTCAACTAGTGTTCTGGAGTCTGTCAAACTATACAGAGAATTATTGATAATGCCATTGCACTGTATAGGGCCTGCACAGGGGAGGAATGTCTGACAGCACAAGGGAGGCCTCTGGGCTCCTCCCTGTCCTCAGCTGGAATGTTAGGGGGCACTCGACAAGATCAAACGGGGGCTAGGCTGAAGTTGGACAAGCGCGCCCACGCTGACCTGTTGATGTTGCAGAAGTCACACCTCATGGGTATTAAGGCATTGTGTTTCCAAAGCTTTGGATTTGCTCATGTCTTTCACTCTGGGTTTGTGAGAGGATCCTGGGGTGTTGCTATTCTAACACATCGTAGATTTGCATACACATGTCAAGACTTGGGGGGACATGCAGGGCAGATACCTGTTTGTGCATGGTGCGGTGGGTGGAGATACCTTAGTCTTAGGGAGCGTTTATGCCCCCGCCCCAATCCTGGGGTTTGGCGGAGAAAATGATGACCCTGTGGGCAGATATACCCGTGTCCCTGGCGGTTGAAGGAGGCGGCTGGAACAATGTGATGGATATGGTCAGGAATCGATGGAGGCCGGGGAGTCAACTGGAGGTCCGACACCCTACTAAATTGTATTCCTTAGTGACGAGCCTAGAATGGGTCGACCCCTGGCACATGTTGCATGGTACTACACAGGGCTACACATATCTTTCGGTAGTTCATGACTTCTTCTCCCGCCTTGATTATTTATTTATCCCACGGGTATTCGACAGCAGGGTGGTGGCAGTGGATATTCTCCCACAGGGATCACTCACCAGTGGCCCTTACCATACAGCTGTAGTTGCCCATGGGCCATTCTGGTGGCACCTCTTAGGCTGGAACCTCCAGAAGGAGGACTATAGGGAAGAGATGGAGGATGTAATTGATCAGTATTTGGCCATTAACGTGGGTTCGGTTCGGGGTGCTGCGACTCTGTGGGAGGCTATGAAACCCACTATTTGTGGGGTGGACATCTCTTTTTGTGTAGCATCCCAAAAATTGCGTAGAGAGACCCTAGAATGGGCGGAGGCTGCTATCCTCTGGCTGGAGGCACGTAGTGGGGAAGAGGGAGGGAGACAGGATCGCCGCCAATTGCTGCTGGCACAGCAGGAATATTCTTGTATTCTTTTAGATGAGGCTCATCAGGCGTGGTTGGCTACCTGTAGCAGGATCTATCAGTGGGGCGACAAATCTGGTAAGCTGCTACATAGATTATGTCAGGGGTCACTTTGCCCACAGGCTCTTCCAGGGGTTGTGGGGCCAGATGGCTTACCATTTTCAGAAGCGTCAGCTATTGCTGGTAGTTTTGCTGAGTACTTTGCTAAATTGTACGCCCCACGGAATGCCTATCAGCGGAAGTCATCGTCGCTTTTTAGATGACCTCCCATCTAAGGTACTCTCTGATGAAGCATGGGAGGAGTGCCCACTTACAGAGGAAGAACTGGGGGCGGCCTTGGGGGACCTGAATCCTGGCAAGGCTCCCAGCCTGAGTGGTTTTCTGTGCACATTCTACAAAAGATACTTTCTGCAGTTGGGGCCCACTATCACTGGGTGGTGGAGGTGGCCGGGGACCGTGGGAGGCTGCCCAGCCATTGGAGACATGCGGAGGTAGTGGTTGTTCACAAACCCGGCAGACCACCAAGCACCTCGCCTCGTATAGCCCTGTCTCCCTTCTGAATGTCGAGGCAAAGATATTGGCCAAGGCTTTGACAAATTGTCTCCGACCCCATATAGCCTCGCTCGTACGTCCGTATCAGGCCGGGTTTATGCCCCGACGTGCATCCCGCCACAATATTCGACGGGCGCACGTTGCAGTAGCGACTGTCCAGGGACTGGGGGAACGAGCAGCGCTCCTGCTGGTGGATATGTGGCGGATGGTGATTCTTTGAGTTGGGTGTATCTATTTGCACTCCTACGGAGGCTGAACTTCGGACCTCGTTTCATATCCGATTTAACCCTGTTATATACAGACCTAACGACGTCAGTGCGAATCGCGTGCTTCGTCTCCTCTGCATTCTTTATCGGGCGAGGCACCAGGCAGGGGTGTTCATTATCCCCCATCTCTGCTTTAGCAATGGAGCCCCTGGCCGCTTGGGTGCGGGTAGACGCTCAGGTGTCCAGTTTTGAATGGGCCAACAATGTGCTGTTCTTCCTTACCAATCTAGATAGGACGGGCCCCTGGCTGCTGGTTATTATGCAGATCTTTGGGAAAACCTCGGGTCTATATATGAACCCCGGAAATCCACCTTGCGGGTCGTGGGAGGTGAGGCGTGCTCGGCTCCTGGGCATCATCGGTGCAGGTGGTGCATGGGGGTTTGAAATATCTTAGGGTGTATCTGTCTGATTCTCCCACTACGGCTTCGGAGCGTAACCTTGCACCCGTATGCGATCGCATTTATGAGGATATTAAGACCTGGTCCCACATGCCCCTGTCCATTTACAGCTGGTCAGCCATATTTAAGGCGGTGTTGCTCCTGTGCCTACTGTTTCAACTGCAGAATCATCCCTATCTGATTCCCCACGGTGGTTTCGTCAGGTGAACTCTGCCTTGGGCCAGTTTCTCTGCGATGGTGGGGCGGTGAGGGTGGTGATACGGACTTACTGTCTACGTATTGCGGAGGGCCGGCAGCATCCGATATCTGCTCTTATTATGTTGCAAAGCATCTGCTCGTTTTAAACGTGTGGTGGTATGAGGACAGGGAAGACCCGTCTTATGCCGTTGAGCGGCATTGCATGGGTGACCACACGCTACACACTATTCTTTACTCTTCCCTGTTGAGAAGCTCCCTACCATCTGCCACACAGATTGTTTTTCAGATCTGGAGGCAGGCGCCATGGAGGATGGGCTGGTGGAACAGACTAACTCAGGAGACCCCACTATGGCATAATGGCCGCTTTCTGCATCTAGCGACTCTACCTGGGTTCAGCGATTGGGACAGTATCAGGATCTCCATCTTGGGTGACGTCATGCGGGGTCCAGTTTTAAAATCCTTCCAGGATATCCAGAAAGACTTTCAGATGCCGAAAACCCAAATTCTTGAGCACTTACAATTCAGTCATGCTGTCTCCCCCAGCCTGGAGGGTCTGGATTTACTGCTGAAGTTCAATCCGGTGGAAGCCAAGGTATTTATGGGGGACCTCCTTGACCATAAGATTTCCAAGATCTACCAGTCCCTAGTTACACTCTATTCCCCTTCATTGCAGCGCTTAAGGTAGGCTTGGGAGGGTGATGTGGGTCAGATGGAAGGAGGAAGACTGGACAGAGGCTCTGGCTTCTCAGCGAGAGGCAGCAATTGCGGCTCATCCAATTTAAATAGTGCCATCGAGTTTATTATACCTGGGTCAGGCTCTGGAGGACAGATTTAGTGGCTTCCCCGGTGTGTCTCCGATGCGACCATGAAGAAGGGACTCTGTTGCATACTGTCTGGCCTTGCGCTGCATTAGCAAGAGTCTGGAGGGGGATGCTGGCCTGTCACTCTGAAGTGCTGGGGTGGGAGCTCCCCAACTTGCCGAAGCTGGTCCTCCTACATGTGATGGAAGGGATCTGGGGCAATATTTATATGTGTCATCTTATGCTCTTGGGTTTCACTTTGGCGAAGAGGGACATAGCTAGGGCCTGGAAAGCGGCAGTTGCCCCCTCGGTCTTGGCTTGGAAAAACTGTATGGACTTCTGTATGGGCCTGGAGATCCCAATATTTGAGGCCAAGGGGTGTCCCCAGAAGCACTACCAGATCCGGAGGGCCTGGAGCTTGAGCTGCCGTGGGGGGAGCGGAGCCGAGACCCAGTGTGGCCTCCATATCTCCTACTGTTAGTCTCTCCTGCTCTTTGTTTTTATCTGTGATCTGACTGCAGCTCCTAGGTAGGAAATTGTTTCATGGATGATGGTCTCGGATGTTGATCAGTGGCAGTTCGAATTAGTGATAAGTTGCTCTAGAAGAAGAGGACAGTGCGCTGGGGGCGGTGGGGGTTGGTTGTTTTGAGGGTTTGATTTTATTTGTATTGTATTTCATAATCTGCATTTTTAGGAAAAATTGTCAAATTCAATTTCTGTATTTTACATGCGGCAGTTGTCTCTGGGTCACATAGATCTGCGTCATATGTGATGTTATGACAAATGAAATCTGTTTAAAAAAAAGATACCATTTACCTTAGCCCTCACCTGCAGCTACCCTCCTGGAACATTACTGTACCCTTCAAACAGAACAGTTCTGCCAATGGACTTTTGTCTTGACCTGCAGATCGTCTGCTTGCCCAAAGTTGCAACTGATGGAGCGAGTTTCAGAAATAATTTTATTCTGGCTCGTGATGTTAATCTCCCATAACTTGATTAATTATATTAATGGGTTTTCGCATGATTTGTGTTACTAAATCAACCTAGAGTAAAATTCCATACACCATTACACGGGACTAACGTTATGTGCTTTATGTTGCATTTGCAAGTATGTTTTATAATAAATAACTAACGTTGTTTTGTTTGTCCTATTGTCTTTGTCAACATTAATGCGGCTGATAAATTAATGGATTGTGCTTATTTTATATGTGCTTTTGTCTATGTTGTGTCTGTTTATCTTTTTCAGATATATGAAGAATCCTGCTGGACTTTATCAGGAATGGTAGATTTAAAAACACCGCTTTCTTTGTGCTTTTTGCTAGGTAACATAATTAATGGGTTAACATTTAGCAAAGGGGGTGGGTAACAGAACAAATGTCAATTCTTTAATTAATTGCTGTTTTGTGTTTGTTTAAATAATAGTTTACTGAAAGAAGCATAGAGTTGGCTGCAGAAAAATAATGCATTCTGAAAAAGTGACGCAAGCTAAAAGTGGCGCAGTGACGCAAGCTAAAGTGGCGCAGAAAATTGACGCTTTCTGAAAGAGGCCTACTGATGTAAAGCCACGAGAGAAAACGTATTTTGAAAAAGATGAGAAGCCTATAAACTTTTATTGTGAAAGGTTTTTGAAAAGAACTGCAAAAGGCGACTTTGTGGAGAGGTTTGCTAATGTGCCACGAGAAGCTCAGAACGGACAGGCTCAAGGCCAGGAATGTGAGTCGTGGCATTTTTGTGCACTACATGAACATCTTTGCTACAAAATGTAGCAGCCTAAGGAAGTGCCGCCAGGACTCTGTGCATGAACAATGGCTTTGTGTAAAAGCCCGGACCTGAGGTGGAAGATGTCACAATTTACTGTGGCGTGAGGTGGTTCAGCCAATGGGGAGCTAGAATTCAGCTGTTGGAATGTGAAAATAGTTAGTTTAGCCTTAGTTTTAGGGTATAAGAATAGGCTCAAGGAGCAGATTTTTGCCTACGCTTCTTGATACACAGCATACTCCAGTGAAAATAGATGAAAAGACATTACACTACTACTCTTTGTTGAATGTTTATTCTGAAAGTCTTCACCAAACTACTGAATATTCTATCAAACTGTGTTGAAGGAGCTAACAGTTAGAGAGGACCTTCACCCAGGCGACAAAGGGACAGGCACAATCTCACACCCACTGCTGGGAGGGAACCAGCCTTCATTGGTAGATCGACTGTGTGTGTTCATCCAGCACACACAGCTGCCTTTGTGAGCTGAAAGTAGCAAAACTTGGTATTTTAACCAAATTCATTATTTGAAAACCAGATGTGTAGGCCTAAACCATCAATGAAACTCAAAATAGGTTCTTCTATCATAGTGCTTAGGAGTACAAATGAATGTGTTAGTGATATAGAATGCATGGCAACTATGTTGGAGCACTATTTGTTGTTTACACTTCTTCTTCTTCTTGTAAACTGCTTGGCTGCTTCCATGTTTATTTTCTTTGCAGTTGCAACTCATACTGTGCGCACTAAATTAGGGTTATGGTTTCAAAATAGATATTTTAAAAGGAAAATTTCTAGTTATCTTTGAATGTGTTATTCATTCATTAAACAGGATTTAGTGTTCCACCAACTATCCCTGTCATGTCACAAGGAACTGATCTTCATCTGAAACACATCTTCTATATACATTGCTAAGTGGGTGACATATATCCAACTGATTTTCTATTTCGGGTTAGCACATTAATTGAATCCTTAGTGCCAGGGGATCTAGAAAATAGAAACTGCACTTCTAGGAAGTTGTATAAAACAAATCATTGGTGCCCTTTGGCAGGGTACTAATTATCTAGATCTTTGAGTAATTTTGGATGACACATTCAAGAAACCAAACATTACAGTTAGGGGAGCCGTCTGTTGTAATATTAGTTACCTAATTCAGCTTAGATAGCTGATTCCTTTTTGGTGCAGGTTTGTCAGGCCATTGACTTTAAAAAGTTTATTGACCATTTCTGATTTTTTTGGATTTCATCTTTATGTTGAAAACAGCGCATGCTGCACATATTGTGATGGGGTAAATTACAGGGCAACAATTACAGACCCTCTCCTTGCAAGGGGTGTTCTTAATGCAGGGGTGAGGTAACATTTGTTATAAATACATATGCTACATAACCCTTTGAAATATTTTACTCATAGGTGGAGTTTGATTCTGTAGATCCCAACACAGGGAACTTTCATATACACAGGCTTGCTCAGGTACCTCCTAACTATGTACCTTACAGCAACCCAGGTGCCACTTTAGGATACCAGCGGCACCAAGCATGGTTTGGGGGGTTCAGACAGAATATCAGAACAAAAAATATTGTGGGACAAAATATTGTGTCAAGAATATCTCGGTCAAAAACATCATGAACGTAAGTTTCAATAGGTAAGCAACGTTTAACCATATATAACTCCACATATATGTATCTTGACAATATGTATATCTTCAAGCTACGTAAATGTGGAGTTAAGAATAAAAGATCTCTACTTACCTATTTACATTTACCTTCTTGATATTTTGGACCTCGATATTTTAGACATAATATTCAGTCCACCCTATATTTTTAATCCAGATTTTCGGTCAATGATCCTAGTTTTGTGGTCAACTACATCATGTAGTTCAGAATGTTAGAATGGGACCCCTGAATATTGACCTAGCCACCTGGCCCATGGGGTTTGGGTATGCACCCTACCCTGATGCATCAAATCTGACACTCCAGGTTGTTATACAGTTACTGAATCAGGTGGTGACTGTCAATAGACCACATAGACAGTATGTTTCACAGGCAAATGTTCGGAAGCAGCTGTTCCTGGCCCCAAACAACCTGTGCATGCCACTTTACAGGCAATCTGTACCATAGGCTGTTAATGCTATCATGGGCAAAGAAACCACACAAATAGATGAAATTCTGTTCAGGATTGCTCGCAAAACATACCAATTGTAATGGGTCTATACTCCTACACCACCCAAGAACAAGTATAGAATTTTGACCATATGTTTTTCCCTTGGGATAGTGCATCAGTAGATGATTGTAACACTTATGGAAGTATATTTGTGAGTATTTATGCTGCTACGCATAGCACATCCTCATTAGCGGTGTTTCCATTGGTGTTAAAACAAGTACAAAATGAGCTTGAAGATGCACGTGCGACGAATTTTGGTAACAGTCTCCTTGATTAGGTCTGAGGAAAAGCTGCAGTTCTGGCAATTATATGCCAGAGGCTGGAAACAGTCCTAGTTCAAGATCGTGAATGGGAAATAGAAAAAATTATTTCAGAAATGTACATGACTTGGGGCCATGATTCCATAGGTTCGCAACCTCTTAAACCAACTAAACCAAAAAAAACGAGATTGACAATTCTGGCGAGAAAAAAAGCCATGCTGGGGACTAAAAAGACACAGACAATAAAACAGTAAACAAGGACAGGATCTGCCTTAATACAGGAATCCAGCTGGGGTAGATATATTTTGAGGAGCAGTGATAACATTTAGAAGCTGGATCGGTATCAGTATTCTGATAGCTGTCCTTGCTATTCTTTTAAGTACCAAGACAGTTACAGTTAAAGGGCTAACAAAAGTGGACGGACTGAGTATCACAGAAATGACAAGTGTGTCATGCAGAAAAGTGAATTAGGACATGGGACAGAGGTTAGTGCAAAGAAGGATGAGAAAGGTTCAGACTCCAAGACTCACTTAAAAAAGAAGAAAGTAGGTGTACTAACAAAGCAACATGCTGTGCAAATAATGGCTACTTCTACAGAACAGGACATGAGCAATAGACCTTCTGGACAGAGCAGCAAAAGTGCCAATAGGTTACCGGATCTTAAAAAGCATCTGGTGGTGACTCCAACTAAAGAATATATACAGGTTGGGGTGCTGGATGGACCCATAAACACTTCCAATATGATTTTTACTTTAGAAATTTAAATGATGGCGCTAAGTGGATTAACGCTGCCTTGTAAATAAGGCGAGGGCCCTATCACCTCAGGAACGTCCAAAAAAGTGACATTCAGGTGGTGATAGGGGCTTGTACATATACCCCTAAATATTTTCAGACTCGAGTTAGTAAACAAAGCCTTGCAATTAGAGTTGTTCACAGTACCTCAGGCTGCACTGTAGATTATAATGAGGGACAGACAACTCCCATAGCAAACAGATCCCATCTATGCTCCTCTGTCTAGGGGATATTTACCACCACAGAATACATTCTTACTGCAATGTAGACTGCCATATTGAGAGAGCGCTCTTTGGCACAGGGGAAACCAATTATTATAGTTTCTCTAAATTCCTACACTACAAGCAGTGACCAAAACAAATTTATAATGCTAGTACTCTACACCTGTGCTGGGTCTAGTGGGTCTCTTCTTTCAATGCTGTTGACATAGAATTTGAACATGAGCCTACAATCTGTGCACAAGAATATTTGTGACACACTCAAAAGGTTTCACAACTTCCTAATGTCTTACCCATTCAAGTATGTGAGAGCATGTCCTACATGGACTTCTCTGCACAGCTTGCAGTTAGTACTAATTACAATATTAGCTGATTCCACTGCACAGATAGCAAGCATACATGCCCTGTTACTAGACCTACAAAAGGCTGGTCTGTCAGTTGCCATACTAATAATATCAGATTCAGCATTTTGTGTCCAAGAATATAATGTAGATTTACCACACTGGTGCTTCAACGGATTCAGAGTTTCAAAAAGGAAATCAATAAATAATAAGCAACTCTGGGGAAAGGTGGCTATTCTCAAGGATATGTTTCCTGTGTTCCATGTAAAGTACACCATGGCCCTTAAAAAAAAAGGAATTCACTATAAGGGTAGTTGTGCAGCAGACCTGTTGGTGAATATAATAGGGGGTTCGGGGTGGTAGAGTAGTTGTTTGACCCTCGCCCCTCTATTGTGTGAGAGAAGGTGAATATAATAGCACAAACCTCTAAGGTAGCTGCTGTATCTCGATTTCAAACCAAGCTTGATGTAAAAAATTTGGCAGCAATACAATCAACATCAAAAGGAGTGAAGCCTCCAGATGGATTTGTTTCTAAATGCTCCTACACCCTAACATTAGATAATGTTCTGATGGTTTTTATACAAGGAATAGGAGAGAGACATATTCCTAATGATGGGTGAACTAGGTTAGATTTAATCAGGCAACTCAGTTAGGAGGTAGATTCTGTACATGATAACATAAATGCTACTGTTTCAATGTTACAGCAACAACGCTGGTAGCCACATTTATCAAAAGAAGCAAACAATTAATTGCCAGCAGATAAAATGCTCCACTGTAGCACAACTAGAGTGAATCCTCTTACTTTGTTTGACAGACCTTTTGGGGTATTTTACTACACTAAATTGAGGTAATCCGAAATGTAAATCAATATAAATATATATTGGTTACTGCTCAAGCAGTCATAAAAGACTTGCAGTACCTAGTAGCCATGGGTCCAGTACATACCTTTCATTTATCCAATGGTCCTGATTTCACTGATATGTCATTCAGAGATGGAATGTCTGTTCTGGGAGTACAACTGCTATATTTGCATCCCTTCTACCTGGAATCGTAGCACTCATCAATGGTACATTGAAGCAAGTCTTGACCGCTAGGGTGATATAGGATACATGATTTAGCTGGCTGCATACATTGTATGGAATCCAGGGAGAATTAAATAACTTGCCCAATGCAACCTGCAGCAGGTCTCTGACTACCTCCTATCAGCAGAGGGGGCACATCAAATGTGGAGCTTCAAAGGGAGAGGGATTGAGGCCAGAAGTCCTGGTCTGGTGCTGAGCCTTCTGCTGGTTGATTCATCAGACCTTCAGCTTGGAGCAGAGGGCAACCCCTTCAGAGGAAGCAAAAGGCTATCTGGATCTGCAACAGCAGGGTGAGCTGCCCCATCTGAGATCAGCTGCTCCCAGGGAGGAGTACTCATTGGCCTGACAGAGCCGATATATCCCCACTGACCTGTTTATCATTCAACCCTTCATGGAAACAGTGTGGTTAATAACACCCTTGCTTCACTTTTTAATACAGGGTTTCCCTCTCTATTCTGGTTTCATCAGGGGGTGGCTTTGAGGAGAGACATGGCACCACTTCACTTCCTCAGTACCTGGTACCAAGAGGTGTCCATACAGAGCACAAGACCTTGTTCTAAGCGGGCCCCACCTCAGAGCAAGACCACTGTCTCACTATCAGTAAAACTGCTCTCCCACCCTCGCAGTTCCACCATTAAGTGAGGCTTCTCCGAGCCCTGCACTCCTGTAGTGTTGATGTTCGAGGCCATCCTCCGCCTGCAGGCTATACCTGCGCCTCATCCCTGGTGATCCAGTGGACCTCTGACTCCTCTCTCTCACTCCGCCTCTGCTCCTTTCTGCTCTTTTTTAACCCTTCAGATATTCTCACCCTTTCACTCTCTTTAGCACTTTTCTTCTGCTTTCTGCTCCATTTCACCCTCTAACTCCTTTCTCTCATTCTAATTTCTGCCCCTTTCTGCTCCATTTCACCCTTTGTTCTTCTCTTCTTTGTACTCTTTATATCCTTTTTCTTTTTCTCTTTTTTTCCTCTTCTGTTACTACCTGCTTTTCCCCCCCCCCGTTTTTCCTGCTGCTGCTGCCCCTGCGGCCCCTTCCCCCTAGCACGACCAGCCTGAGCCAGGTCCCCTCCCCGCACCCGCCTCCCCGCTGTCCAGCCCTCCCGACCCGTACTTAATGGCAGCCGCTGCAGGGACAGGCGAGCAAGACCACTGACTCACCGTCAGTGAAATTGCTCTCCCACCCGCGCAGCTCCACCATTAAGTGAGGCCACTCTGAGCCCTGTACTCCCATAGTGTTGGTGTTCGAGGCCCTCCTCCACCCGCAGGTTATACCTGTGCCTCATCCCTGGTGGTCCAGTGGAACTCTGACCTTTCTCTCGCTCCGTTTCTTCCCCTTTTCTTCGGCTTTCTGCTCTGTTTCACCCTCTGGCTCCATTCTCTCGCTCCGCTTTCTGCCCATTTCTGCTCCATTTCACCCGTTAGTCTTCTTATCCTTGTACTCTTTATATCTTTTTTTCCTCTTCTTTTTCACCCTTGTTTTCTTTTTTTCCTCTTCTATTATTGCCTGCTTTCCCCCTGTTTTTCCCCCAGCGTGACCAGCCCGAGCCAGTTCCCCTCCCCGCTTCCACCTCCCAGCTGTCCAGCCCTTCCCGATCCCTACTTAATGGCAGCCGCTGGTGCGCCAAAGGTGTGCCAAAGGCAAGCCCGTCTGCGCCAGTCTGCGACCTGACCGCGACTAGCGCCAGGAATCCTGGACCTCCGCACCGCCAATGCTACAACCCAGCAGCACTACACGCACTCAACCCAGGCCGCAACAACAACTGCAAGCCAGCATCACCAGCCGAAACCCACAGACCCTTCAACTGTCACCCCTGCCAGCACACCTGCAGCACCGCCAGGAACACTGACCCAGCACAACCCACCCGCAAGAACACAACCGAACCGAAGATCCTGCAATGCATCCTCCTCAACGTCTGATCACTCCACAAACACACCACTGAAATCTGGGACCTCCTCGACAGCACCACCCCGGACATAGCATACTTGACTGAAACCTGGACCAACACCACCTTGGGACCAGACATCGCCATCGCCATTTCCCAATTTTATAGTTTCTCTAATTCCTACACTACAAGCAGTGACCAAAACACATTTATAATGCTAGTACTCTACACCTGTGCTGGGTCTAGTGGGTCTCTTCTTTCAATGCTGTTGACATAGAATTTGAACATGAGCCTACAATCTGTGCACAAGAATATTTGTGACACACTCAAAAGGTTTCACAACTTCCTAATGTCTTACCCATTCAAGTATGTGAGAGCATGTCCAACATGGACTGCTCTGCACAGCTTGCAGTTAGTACTAATTACAATATTAGCTGATTCCACTGCACAGATAGCAAGCATACATGCCCTGTTACTAGACCTACAAAAGGCTGGTCTGTCAGTTGCCATACTAATAATATCAGATTCAGCATTTTGTGTCCAGGAATATAATGTAGATTTACCACACTGGTGCTTCAACGGATTCAGAGTTTCAAAAAGGAAATCAATAAATAATAAGCAACTCTGGGGAAAGGTGGCTATTCTCAAGGATATGTTTCCTGTCTTCCATGTAAAGTACACCATGGCCCATAAAAAAAAGGAATTCACTATAAGGGTAGTTGTGCAGCAGACCTGTTGGTGAATATAACAGTAGCTCTCCCCAGTGAGGCAACTGGGGCTGCGAGCTGCGTGGTGACTAGCAGCAACTTGTGTAACTGGGAAAGTGAATTTACCTTTTAAAATTGCACCTGATCGCTTTTATTTTGAATTGATTTTATTGAATCCGTTTCACTTGGGGGCTCATTAGAGTTAAGGGGAAAAACTTTTATAGGCACTCTAACACTGCTTACACATTCCACAAGCCTTCTTTCGGCACTGCCGCCTCGCCGATTCTAGACGACGACGGGCGCCATCTTGAGGGAGGCAGGGAGAGCGCTCTAGTCGCGCCATACTCCCGCCCCCTTGGAATATTTATTCCGCTTCTTCCTCGCGCTCGGTGCCCTACAGTAGCTCTCCCCAGTGAGGCAACTGGGGCTGCGAGCTGCGTGGTGACTAGCAGCAACTTGTGTAACTGGGAAAGTGAATTTACCTTTTAAAATTGCACCTGATCGCTTTTAATTTTGAATTGATTTTATTGAATCCGTTTCACTTGGGGGCTCATTAGAGTTAAGGGGAAAAACTTTTATAGGCACTCTAACACTGCTTACACATTCCACAAGCCTTCTTTCGGCACTGCCGCCTCACCGATTCTAGACGACGACGGGCGCCATCTTGAGGGAGGCAGGGAGAGCGCTCTAGTCGCGCCATACTCCCGCCCCCTTGGAATATTTATTCCGCTTCTTCCTCGCGCTCGGTGCCCTACAGTAGCTCTCCCCAGTGAGGCAACTGGGGCTGCGAGCTGCGTGGTGACTAGCAGCAACTTGTGTAACTGGGAAAGTGAATTTACCTTTTAAAATTGCACCTGATCGCTTTTAATTTTGAATTGATTTTATTGAATCCGTTTCACTTGGGGGCTCATTAGAGTTAAGGGGAAAAACTTTTATAGGCACTCTAACACTGCTTACACATTCCACAAGCCTTCTTTCGGCACTGCCGCCTCGCCGATTCTAGACGACGACGGGCGCCATCTTGAGGGAGGCAGGGAGAGCGCTCTAGTCGCGCCATACTCCCGCCCCCTTGGAATATTTATTCCGCTTCTTCCTCGCGCTCGGTGCCCTACAGTAGCTCTCCCCAGTGAGGCAACTGGGGCTGCGAGCTGCGTGGTGACTAGCAGCAACTTGTGTAACTGGGAAAGTGAATTTACCTTTTAAAATTGCACCTGATCGCTTTTAATTTTGAATTGATTTTATTGAATCCGTTTCACTTGGGGGCTCATTAGAGTTAAGGGGAAAAACTTTTATAGGCACTCTAACACTGCTTACACATTCCACAAGCCTTCTTTCGGCACTGCCGCCTCGCCGATTCTAGACGACGACGGGCGCCATCTTGAGGGAGGCAGGGAGAGCGCTCTAGTCGCGCCATACTCCCGCCCCCTTGGAATATTTATTCCGCTTCTTCCTCGCGCTCGGTGCCCTACAGTAGCTCTCCCCAGTGAGGCAACTGGGGCTGCGAGCTGCGTGGTGACTAGCAGCAACTTGTGTAACTGGGAAAGTGAATTTACCTTTTAAAATTGCACCTGATCGCTTTTAATTTTGAATTGATTTTATTGAATCCGTTTCACTTGGGGGCTCATTAGAGTTAAGGGGAAAAACTTTTATAGGCACTCTAACACTGCTTACACATTCCACAAGCCTTCTTTCGGCACTGCCGCCTCGCCGATTCTAGACGACGACGGGCGCCATCTTGAGGGAGGCAGGGAGAGCGCTCTAGTCGCGCCATACTCCCACCCCCTTTTCTCCCTACATTATGTGTAGACCAGCCAGACGGCGCAGCGGGCTGGCGCAGCGGGCGCGCCGGTCGCGCGCCGAAGCCGCGCCTAAGCCAAGCCCGTCTGCGCCCGTCCGCGCCAAGACCGCGCCGAGCGCGGGCCATGCTGCTCCCGCACTCACTTCCCTCAGGTACGACTCTCCTGCATTGCTTTCCTTGCGTTCTACCTCATTACGTCCTTCCTGTCATGTTTTTGCCTTCTCAGACGATCTCAGGGGCCCCTTCTCCTGTCAATCATGTGGTTGGTCATCCTCGTGTTCCGTTAGCCCTAATGTTACCCTTCCTTCTCAAACCTGTCATAATACTACCTTTTTCAGTAGTGGTCTTGTTAACGCTAGATCCCTAGCATGTCACGCACAAGACATCCACGACCTTATCGTATCAGCTGATCTTGATGCCCTATTCATTACTGAATCGTGGCTGCATGATGCCTCCAACCCTGATCTTGCAACTGCCCTTCCTCCTGATTTCACCATCATCAGGCAGGACAGACCCATTGGTCGGGGAGGCGGGCTGGCCATTATAATAAAGAATACTTTCAAGTGTCATACTTTCGATCTGGCCGCCCTTAAGGACTGCGAGTCCCTCGGATTTGTTATTCAAATTAGTTCTTCCTCTGCTTTCTCCGGAGGACTTATCTACCGCCCCCCCGGAAACGCCACTTCATTCTTGGATTCCCTGGATGAAACCCTGGCAGCCCTCCTTACTCACTACCCCTCCTTCACCCTCCTAGGGGATTTCAATCTTCATTTGGAATCCTGTACCGAGTCACACTCCCTCAATTTTCACCACTCCCTCAAGATTTTTGGTCTCTCCCAATTAGTCTCCCTTCCTACTCATCGTGCCGGGCACACCTTGGACGGCATTTGTACAAACTTGGCCTCTTTAGAAGTCTCTCCCCCTCTACCACAAATATGGTCAGATCACTGTCTTATTCCTTTCTCTGTCCAATCCAAAACTCTGCTTCCTCCCCCCACTAAACTTTCCCATACCCCCTTCCCAGTTAATTGGAAAAAGGTAGCTGAGTGCATCAAACTCAACCCCCTACCGACTGTCCCTCCCCCTCCCATAACGGGTGATGTAGCAGTAGACTCCACAAATTTTCATCAGTGGATTGACAGAATGGTCTCTGCCAATTCTGCACCTTCCACTCAAAAACTAGCTCGTGGTAAGAAGAAGCCTAGTGCCCCCTGGTATACTCCAGCCCTCACTGACTGCCATCTTAAATGTAGGCGGATGGAGAGAAATTGGAGAAAGACCTATGACCCTACTGCCAGAACCCTATACATTCTGCAGAGAAAACAATACCTTACCGATATAAAAAGGGCAAAAACTGCCTTTTTTACTCATGAAATAGATTCAGCCAACCAGAAACAGCAAACGATCTTCAACATCGTAAAATCCTTCACTCATCCTAAGGCTTTAGCACGTGAAATTCCCCCCTCACAAATTCTCTGCGATCAAATCGCAGATTTCTTCGAGGAGAAAATTCAGAATATCCATAAGGACTTCCCCCCCCCCACCCACTCCAACCTTAGAACTCGATTCATTCATGCCCCTACTTAGCCAATTCACACCAGTCTCCCTACAGCAAACGCATAAAGCCATTTTGGCGTGTAAATCAGGCGCCCCCACGGATTCTTGCCCTCCAGTCATCCTTTACCATCTCGTCGAAGTTGTCAATCCTCTAATTAATGCTATTGTGAATCAATCTCTCCACTCCGGTACTGTACCCTCTGACTGGAAGAAGGCCATAGTCAAGCCCCTTATGAAAAAGCAAAATAAATCCCCCATCGACTTGACTAATATGCGCCCAATTTCCCTTCTTCCAGTACTAGGTAAAATCACCGAGCAATTAGTCCATGAGGAACTAAAACACTTTGTGGAAAATCGACATATTTTGCACCCACAGCAATCTGGCTTCCGCCCCGGCCACTCCACAGAAACCGCTCTGATTGAGTTATCTGACACCATCAAGTTCTTGCAAGATGAGGGCAGGCAGGCTGTCCTCATCTTGCTCGACCTTACCGCGGCCTTCGACACCATTTCTCATGCGATCCTTATCAGCAGGATGCGTGGGATTGGTGTCTCGGGCTCCGCGCTTGCTTGGATAATTTCATTTCTGTCCAATCGCTCTCAAACGGTTTCCTTAGGCCCTTACTTCTCTGGTGAACGCCCCATCATCTCAGGTGTCCCTCAGGGCTCCATCTTGAGCCCTCTCTTTTTTAATGTATACATGGCCCCCCTCCTTACGTTGATTGAGTCACATGGGATTCTAGTGACGTCCTATGCTGACGACACTCAACTCGTCGTCACTATCGACAAAAGAATCCCTGATGCTACCATCAGACTCCAAAATTGCCTCTCAGAAGTCTTTTCCTGGCTCAACCTTAATCATCTGAAATGTAACAGCGCCAAAACCGAAATAATACCTCTCGGTAAAGGCACACTCTTTTCCCCTAAAGAGTGGTGGCCCCAAAATTCTGAAGCACCACCAAGTGCGGTTGTGTCAGCCCGCAACCTGGGAGTTCAATTCGATGCTTCCCTCAGCTTCGATGAACATGTGCGCATCACCGCAGGACGCTGTTTCAGCTTAATCAGGCAACTAAAGAAATTTTTTAATTTCTTGCCTATCTCAGCCAGGAAATCAGTCGCGGTTGCACTTATCCTTTCCCGGCTGGATTATTGTAACGGTCTCCTCGCAGGCATTAAGAAGTCCTCACTAAAAAAACTACAGACCGTTCAACATGCAGCCGCCAGACTCGTCCTGAAACTCCCCCGTAGGTCCTCGGCCACTGCAGCCCTCAACGCACTCCATTGGCTGCCCCTCCATAAGAGAATCTTGTTTAAGCTTTTAATTACTGTTTTTAAAGCTAACAAGTGCATGGGCCCAGCTTACCTGACTAAGCGCTTTCAGCATTATACTCCAACTCGCTGCTTGAGGTCATCAGGCGCTAATTTCATCTCTGAACCCCGTATCAAATTAAAAACAAAAGGTGGAAAGACCTTTTCATTCCTTGCTGTTAGGGCATGGAATCGCCTTCCCCCTCATCTTAGGCATGCCCCCTCAGAAAGCCTTTTCAGGAAAGCCCTGAAGACGTGGATCTACTCTCAATCTGACTCCTCAGTTCTCGCAGCCATCTGATCCATGCTATCCAAGTAGATCTGCTGTTGGGTGCAGCGCCAAGATGCTCCTCCCGGAGCGATAGAAGCGCTTTACAAAAAAACCATAAATATCAAATATAATAGGGGGTTCGGGGTGGTAGAGTAGTTGTTTGACCCTCTCCCCTCTATTGTGTGAGAGAAGGTGAATATAATAGCACAAACCTCTAAGGTAGCTGCTGTATCTCGATTTCAAACCAAGCTTGATGTAAAAAATTTGGCAGCAATACAATCAACATCAAAAGGAGTGAAGCCTCCAGATGGATTTGTTTCTAAATGCTCCTACACCCTAACATTAGATAATGTTCTGATGGTTTTTATACAAGGAATAGGAGAGAGACATATTCCTAATGATGGGTAAACTAGGTTAGATTTAATCAGGCAACTCAGTTAGGAGGTAGATTCTGTACATGATAACATAAATGCTACTGTTTCAATGTTACAGCAACAACGCTGGTAGCCATATTTATCAAAACAAGCAAACAATTACTTGCCAGCAGATAAAATGCTCCACTGTAGCACAACTAGAGTGAATCCTCTTACTTAGTTTGACAGACCTTTTGGGGTAATTTACTACACTAAGTTGAGGTAATCCGAAATGTAAATCAATATAAATATATATTGGTTACTGCTCAAGCAGTCATAAAAGACTTGCAGTACCTAGTAGCCATGGGTGCAGTACATACCTTTCATTTATCCAATGGTCCTGATTTCACTGATATGTCATTCAGAGATGGAATGTCTGCTCTGGGAGTACAACTGCTATATTTGCATCCCTTCTACCTGGAATCGTAGCACTCATCAATGGTACATTGAAGCAAGTCTTGACCGCTAGGGTGATGGATACATGATTTAGCTGGCTGCATACATTGTATGGAATCCAGGGAGAATTAAATAACTTGCCCAATGCAATCTGCAGCAGGTCTCTGACTACCTCCTATCAGCAGAGGGGGCACATCAACTGTGGAGCTTCAAAGGGAGAGGGATTGAGGCCAGAAGTCCTGGTCTGGTGCTGAGCCTTCTGCTGGTTGATTCATCAGAGCTTCAGCTTGGAGCAGAGGGCAACCCCTTCAGAGGAAGCAAAAGGCTATCTGGATCTGCAACAGCAGGGTGAGCTGCCCCATCTGAGATCAGCTGCTCCTGGGGAGGAGTACTCATTGGCCTGACAGAGCCAATATATCCCCACTGACTTGTTTATCATTCAACCCATCATGGAAACAGTGTGGTTAATAACACCCTTGTTTCACTTTTTAATTCAGGGTTTCCCTCTCTATTCTGGTTTCATCAGGGGGTGGCTTTGAGGAGGGACATGGCACCACTTCACTTCCTCAGTACCTGGTACCAAGAGGTGTCCATACAGAGCACAAGACCTTTTTCTAAGCGGGCCCCACCTCAGAGCAAGACCACTGTCTCACTATCAGTGAAACTGCTCTCCCACCCTCGCAGTTCCACCATTAAGTGAGGCCTCTCCGAGCCCTGCACTCCTGTAGTGTTGATGTTCGAGGCCATCCTCCACCTGCAGGCTATACCTGCGCCTCATCCCTGGTGATCCAGTGGACCTCTGACTCCTCTCTCTCACTCCGCCTCTGCTCCTTTCTGCTCTTTTTTCACCCTTCAGATTTTCTCACCCTTTCACTCTCTTTAGCACTTTTCTGCTGCTTTCTGCTCCATTTCACCCTCTGACTCCTCTCTCTCACTCCGCCTCTGCTCCTTTCTGCTCTGTTTTCACCCATCAGATTTTCTCACCCTTTCACTCTCTTTAGCACTTTTCTGCCCCTTTCCGCTCCATTTCACCCTTTGTTCTTCTCGTCTTTGTACTCTTTATATCTTTTTTCTTTTCTTTTTCTCTTTTTTTCCTCTTCTGTTACTACCTGCTTTTCCCCCCGTTTTTCCTGCTGCTGCTGCCCCTGCGGCCCCTTCCCCCTAGCACGACCAGCCTGAGCCAGGTCCCCTCCCCGCACCCGCCTCCCCGCTGTCCAGCCCTCCCCGATCCGTACTTAATGGCAGCCGCTGCAGGGACAGGCGAGCAAGACCACTGACTCACTGTCAGTGAAATTGCTCTCCCACCCGCGCAGCTCCACCATTAAGTGAGGCCACTCTGAGCCCTGTACTCCCATTGTGTTGGTGTTCGAGGCCCTCCTCCACCCGCAGGTTATACCTGTGCCTCATCCCTGGTGGTCCAGTGGAACTCTGACCTTTCTCTCGCTCCGTTTCTTCCCCTTTTCTTCGACTTTCTACTCTGTTTCACCCTCTAGCTCCATTCTCTCGCTCCACTTTCTGCCCCTTTCTGCTCCGTTTCACCCGTTAGTCTTCTTATCCTTGTACTCTTTATATCTTTTTTTCCTCTTCTTTTTCACCCTTGTTCTCTTATTTTTCCTCTACTAATATTGCCTGCGTTCCCCCTGTTTTTCCCCCAGCGTGACCAGCCCGAGCCAGTTCCCCTCCCCGCTTCCACCTCCCAGCTGTCCTGCCCTTCCCGATCCCTACTAAATGGCAGCCGCTGGTGTGCCAAAGGTGTGCCAAAGGCAAGCCCGTCTGCGCCAGTCCGCGACCTGACCGCGACTAGTGCCAGGAATCCTGGACCTCCGCACCGCCAATGCTACAACCCAGCAGCACTACACGCACTCAACCCAGGCCGCAACAACAACTGCAAGCCAGCATCACCAGCCGAAACCCACAGACCCTTCAACTGTCACCCCTGCCAGCACACCTGCAGCACCGCCAGGAACACTGACCCAGCACAACCCACCCGCAAGAAAACAACCGAACCGAAGATCCTGCAATGCATCCTCCTCAACGTCTGATCACTCCACAAACACACCACTGAAATCTGGGACCTCCTACTTGACCGAAACCTGGACCAACACCACCTTGGGACCAGACATCGCCATCGCCATTTCCCAAGGATACAATACGTCTAGGAAAGACCGCCCCACCCAACCAGGAGTAGGATTCACCATCGTCCACAAATCCACCCTCCAGCTGAGCACACTCTCTGACAAACCCACAGACCTGATGGAACACCTACACTTCAAGATACAGGCCAGCCCTACCACCACCCTCCAAGGAACTCTCATCTACCAGCCCCCCGAACCCTTCAGGCCTTACACCAACTCCATCACAGATATAATCTCCCCCCAAGCCATTGCATCCTTGACAACAAACTGCTGGGATACCTCAACTTCCACCTCGGCAACCAACTAGACCCCAACACCACATCCCTCCTGGACGGCCTCCACAACACTGGATCCCGCCGATCATGACCGAACCCACATACTCAGCAGACCCCGACCTCCTTTTCCCCACAGGAAACTCCACCACTTTCAGCCACACCACCGAACTCCAGTGGACAGACCACTGATGCATCCACTTCACCTACAGAACACCCACCATCTACAGACACCAGCACCTGCTCCCACGAAGAAACTGGACCAAAATCATAGATGACCAGCTCACCTCCTCACTCAGCAACTCAACCCCAACCACCATGAAGACGACGACCACAACACCACAGCCCGAACTCTGCACAGATGAAACTCCAACAGCGCCAACACCATAGCCCCCCTCAAGAAGAACAACAATACATACGCCAAGAAAGCCAGATGGTTTATCACTGAACTTCAAGAGTCCAGACCCACATGCCACTGCCGCGAAAAGGCCTGTAGGAACTTCAAACAAACAGAAGTCTACAACAACGTCAGAAACGCCACCAAAGCCCACCACCAACTCATCAAAAAAACGAGGAAAAAGTGATCAAAGACAGAATCTCCACACACGCACACAACAGCAAAGAACTCTTCGGCATCATCAAGGATTTCGCCCAACCCACCAGCGAGTCTACGGACATTCCTCCCTCACAAGACCTCTGAAACAAACTCAGCACCTTCTTCCACCACAAAATCAAGAACATTTACAACAACTTCAACAAAGACAACCAACACACTGAACCCTCACCAGGCACCCCGACACTCTGGAGCCAACAATTGACAACTGGATAGCCCTCACCACAGAAGACACACTCAAGACAAAAAAAGCCAATCCACTCCAGGGCTGTCACGGACCCCTGCCCCCACCCCATTTTCAACAGCGCCGCCGACACTATCGCACCCATGCTCCGCCACACCATCAACCGCTCCCTGGAGAACGCCTCCTTCCCCAACAACTGGAAAAATGCAGAGATCAACCCCCTCCTTAAGAAGCCCTTGGCGGACCCCACAGACCTGAAAAACTACAAACCCATCTCCCTGCTGCCGTTCCCAGTGAAAGTCATCGAGAAAGCCATCAACAGCCAACTAGCCACATTCATCGAAGAGCACAACATCCTCAACTCCTCCGAATCCAGCTTCAGAAAAAACCACAGCACAGAAACCGCCCTCCTAGCCGCAACAGACTACATCCGCTCCCGACTGGACAGAGGAGAAACAGTAGCCTTCATCCACCTCGACCTCTCAACGGCCTTCAACACAGACTCCCACCGAACCCTAACACGCAGACTCTACTACGCAGGGATCTGGGACAAGGCCCTCGACTGGATCCACTCCTTCCTCACAGGCAGAACGCAGCGGGTCTTACTCCCTCCTTTCCTCTCGGACCATACAACAACCACGTCCGGAGTCCTCCAGGGGTCCTCCCTCAGCCCCACGCTCTTCAACGTCTACTTGGCTCCACTTGCCCCCATCGTCAGAACCCACGGACTCAACATTGTGTCATCACAGATGACACCTAACTCATCCTCTCCCTATCCAACGAACCCAATGCAGCGAAACATAAATTTCAAGAAGGCATGGAAGCTGTCGCGAAATGTATGAAAAGCAGCTGCCTACAACTGAACACCGACAAAACAGAAGTACTCATCATGGGCCCAAACCCCAACACCTGCAACAACACCTGGTGGCCCCCTGCTCTCGGAAGCCCACTCACCCCCACAGACCATGCATGCAACCTTGAAATCATCCTAGAATCCGAGCTCAAAATGGACCACCAGATCAACTCGGTTACATCCTCCTGCTTGCACACCCTCCGCCTCCTACGTAAGACCTTCAAATGGATCCCCCTCAAGCACAGAAAGACCGTCACTCACGCCCTCGTCAAAAACAGACTCGACTATGGCAACGCACTCTATGTCGGAATAAACAAACACCTCAACCGCAAGCTACAAAACATTCAGAACGCCGCCACAAGACTGGTCCTCAACCTGCCAAGACACTGCCATATCTCCCAGCACCTGCACACACTCCACTGGCTCCCATCGAGGCTAAAATCACATTCAAGATTCTCACCCTTGCACACAAAGCCCTCCACAAACTGGACCAGCATACCTAAACAGACGACTCCAATTCCACACACCCCAATGGACCCTACAATCAGCCCAGCTCTCCTACGCCATGGTCCCCCACACCAGAAACACCAGATCGGGAGGCTGCTTCTTCTCCTTCCTCGCGGCCAGAGCCTGGAACACCCTACCGCTCCACCTCAGACAGACATCACTGCTCCCCATCTTCACGAGAAACCACAAAATTTGGCTCTTCGATAGACCTCCTCACTGATGGACTGGAACCTGCACACACACACACCCCAGAGCCTTGAGACCCTTACGGGTCAGTAGTCGCGCTTAATAAACACGTGATTGATTGATTGATTAATTAATGTCAGACACACGGACATTGAAAATAACTACACACAATTTTAGGGGTCTCAATAATCCCACCAAACGCTTAAGCATCTCGGAAGAACTCCAAATGTCAGTATTGATATATATCTCCTACAAGAGATTCACTTACTAAAGAAAGATCAATAGCACTTCCACTCCCACTCATCATCCCCCAACCTGTGTTTAGATTTGGGCCATTCTAAAAGAGCATGGATCGCAATACTATTTAGAGGAAACATTAATATCTGGGAAAATGTGGTTAAAGCAGGCACACAAGTCAGATAGGTAATTGTTTAGGGGGAATGGGACAACTCCACTGTAGCAATAGCCACAAGATACGCTTGCAATGTTGGAACGCTTACTAATCCCTACTATGCACATTTTGGCTAATATGACCAAAGACCCCTTGATCATTAGAGGTGACTTCAATTTTGTGATGCACCACACATTAGACAAATTGCATCACAGAGAGAGGACAACCCCAGACCTTTCTGTGACTTGCGGGCAGATGCTAGATGATCTTGGTCTAGTGGACTCTTGGCAGTACTGGCATTCTCTGATGATGGACTTCTCCCACTGTTCTGCAGCTCACCAAGCCTATGCTAGAACTAATTAGATATTCATTTATCAGTGGCTTATTCAGTGACTTCAGAATGTCACACAAGATCCAACGACTATCTCTGACCATGGGCCAGTGTGATCTGTTTTTGAATGGGAGATGCAAAATGGTCTCAAATCACTGGGTACATGGAGGCTATCAGGAGTACACTGTTTTTAACCATATGGGGGATCTTGATCCAGAATTGATCTGGGATGCCCTTTAATCAGTAATCAGAGAAGTGCTTATTCAGTAAGTTAGTCACCTCCACCACAAGCATGAGGTGATGCTACTGAAGGCCTAGGTGCAAACAGATTCCGTTAGGACAGAAACACAAGCAGTCCCCCTCCAAGAAGACTTGGAGGCAGATGACCTCTATCTGTGGTCAGATGTGTAGCCTTGAATTTGAAAAAAGTGAACTACATCTTAACTAGAATTGGTACAATTTCATGTCGGTGAAAATAAGGCTGGCACTCTATTAGACAACAAATTACAAGCCAAGCAACCTCAGGGTTCACTCTGGAAGGATGAGGACAGGGCGGGCTTGACCCCACCTCAGAAAAGGGTAAGATCCGAGACTTCCATAACTGGAATAGGCACCTCTATACAGCAAAGGTCCCTGTTAATGAGGCCCAGACAACCTTCCTACAATCGGTCCCACTATCCGGTCTACCTGGCTATGAAAAGTCCACAGTGAAAGAACCCATCAGTGTAGCTGAAATCCTCACGCTATTAAGCACCTGAAGGTGGGAAAAGCCCCAGGCCCTGATAGGTTCACAGCTGCTTTTTATAAATATCTTGCAACCCTCTTAACTGCTCAACTCACAGAGGTATTCAATGACACATATCACCAACGCTGCTTGCCTTTCAAGATATATGAAGCAATAGTCATCTTGATTCCCAAAGCACATTAGGATTCAACATTCTGACAGTAGTATGTACCAATCTCTCTATTAAATATATACAGCAAGATCATGGTCTCAATCCTGTCCTTGCAAACTGCTTAGAATTCTCCCTTGCCCTTCTGACGCATGCAGATCAGACAGCCTTTGTACAGTCTAGGTCCACTGCCGACAGTACAAAACCAGTGTTTCATAATTCGTCTAGCATGGAAGCACTATAATGATGCTTTCGCTGTCCCTGGACGCGGGGAAGGCTTTTGATAAAATGAATAGGACTATGATGAAGGTGACTCTAGTTAGGGCAGAGTTTGGACACTGCTTTAGGGGTTGAATTTATGTTCTTTATAATGCTCCATGGGCCAGAGACTGCATGAATGGCTTGAAATTCCCCAGGATTCAGTATTCAGATAAATTATTAAATTAAAAATATTGAATCACACACTATATCATGATACACAAATACCATGAAGCAGGAATATCGTTTAAAAAATCGATTTTCTAAGTTAAGTAATATCGACGTAAAAAATGTCCATGTAGTTAATATCATTTAAAAGATATAGTTGTAAAAAATATCGTATTTTAGTATGTATTTTAATTGTATGTGTTATAAATTGCTTGTATAATTATTGTTAAAGTTTGTAAATATAGTTTGTACATTTTCAGTTGATTTTAAATGTAATTTATTAGTTAACTGTAATTTGTTGTGTTGTGCCAAGTTGTGGGGATTGTAGGGGTAGCGTGTGGGAAGTAAAATAAACATAATTAATTATGAATTTATTTTAATTAATACAATTATTTGATTGATAATTAATTGTATAAATTGTGTAATTCATCTATTTTTATGTTATATTTTAGGTGCGGGCTGTGGGGTTTGTAGGGTTAAAGAGTAGGAGGTTAGCTAATTAGAATTAATTAGTAGTTATTTTTTTATATGAATATTAATTATGTAATTCAAAATTAATTATGCAAATTGTGTAATTCATTTGTTGTTTAAGTTATATTTGAAGTGTGGGTTGTGGGGTTTGTAGGGGTAAAGGTGGGAAGTTAAGTAATTATATTTAATCAATAATTAGATATGTATTATTAATCATTAAATTGATAATTAATTATGTATATTGTGCAATTATTATAATTTTTTAGATATCTTTTAGGCATGGGTTGTTGGGTTTTTAGGGGTACAGAGTGGGAAGTTAATTAAGAAATAATGTATTAATAATTAATTATTATTTAATTGATGTTTATGTGAATTGTGAAATTGTCATATTTGTTCAAATATATTTTAGGTGTGCGTTGTTTTGTTTTTAGAGAAATAGGGTGGGAAGTTATTTAAATCATAAATTAAAAATTATTTATTCATTTATTAAAAATAGCTTATTTATTACTTAATATGTTAATTGTGTTATACTTTTCTTATCTACCTAGAATTTTAATTGTTGGCTGTTATGTTTGTTGGAATATAGTGTGGTATTTAAATTATATTAATAATATTTATTTTACCTGATTATAATGAATACACTTTTTAATAATTATGTAATTGTTTAAACTATGGTATTTATTTAAAGTGAACTAATCTCTCTCTACTGTTACACATATTAGCGTTGGAATAGTCAATTTTACCCCTCGTGAGACCAACGCTTTCCCAACTGTTGCACACACTGGAGAGGGAATATTACATTTTACCTCTCCTGAGTCCAACGCTTTCCTTACTGTTGCACTGACTGGCGTGGTATAAGTAAATGTACCCTGTCCCCCAGGTTTCCAATGCTTTCCCTACACATGCACAGACCATTGGGGCAATAGAAAATTGTATTTACCCCTTGTGAGTCTAACGCTGTTGTGACTGTTGCACAGACTGGAATGGGAACAGTAAATATTACCCCTTCTGAGTCCAACACTTTCTCTACTGCTGCTAGATTGGAGTGGGAATAGTACATTCCACCTCTCCTGAGTCCAACACCTCCCATTACTGTTGCACTGACTGTAGTGGGAATGGTAAATGTTACCCCTTCTGAATCCAACACTGTCCTTACTGTTACACACACTGGAGTGGGACTAGCAAATTGTACCCCTCTAGTGTCCAATGCTTTCTCTACTCTTGCACAGACCATTGGCGCAATAGTAAATTTCACCCCTTATCCAACGCTTTCTCTGCTTTTGCACAGACTGGGGTGGGAATAGTGCATTTTACCCCTTCTGAGTCCAACGCTTTCCCTACTGTTGCACACACTGGAGTGGGAATAGGCAATTTTCCCCTCTTGGTGTCCAACGCTTTCCCTACAGTTGCACATATTGGAGTGGGAATAATACATTTTACCCCTCCTGAGTACAATGCTTTCCCTACTGTTGTATAGATTAAAGTGGAAATAGTATATTTATTATTCCTAGAGTTTAATAATTTTGCTAAGATTGTTAAAAAATATATTGCTATTATGTGCTTGTGTATTTGATTTTATATTACTTATAGATATACATTTATGTAATTCTTAACATATATTTAGTAAAACATATTTTTATCTATTTTTTACTTTTTATGTATAAATAAATTGGAAATATTTGTAAATATATTTGTAGTTTATTTGTTTTATTTGTTTTATTTTTTATGTATATATACGATATATATATATATATATATATATATATATATATATATATATATATATACGATATATACAATATATGTTTATTATCTACTGGCGATTGTCAGTAGGTAGAAATAGTTAGGACCTAGTTTCCATAGAAAAAGCAGTTTTTCTTTTCCCAATAACTTTGCAAAATTTTCAAACCTAGTGACCCGGTAAGCGCCTGTCTTGAAACTTTCGGGGTGATTCGTCAAGCGGGGGCAGAGAAAAAAGGGGGGGTCCCAAAACGTGTTTTCCCCAATGAGTTTTCCATAGGAAACTTTAGACAAAGCTATAGCCGGAACTGCTGAACGGAATTACACCAAATGTGGCAGAAAGGTAGTGCTTGGTTCAGAAAGCGACCTTTTTTTAAATGGTATAAATACGTTCAGTAGTTCCTGAGAAATTATAAAAAGAAAAGGTTTTGATATTTATGGCTGCGGTGGGTTCGCGAACCCTCCCGAGCACGAGCTTCACTGTGATTGGCTGCCAACACTCCAAACCAGGAAGTGTTGGCAGCCATCTTGTGACTCTGTAGATCCGAATCACAAGAAAACAGTGAAACACAGTGAAAAAAAAGAAAAGGGGGTAGGGTAGAAACCCTCTAACTCCCTAGGCCTGCTCAGGGAGTCCCACAGGAAACCCAGGTCCCAAAAAAGCATTTAAAAAAAAATGGCCGCATTTGCGCTGGAGTCGCGAATCCGGCTGAGAAAATGTTAAAAAATGAAGTGCAGACTCCCACGCTTTGTTATATTTAAGCCCCCGGGTGGGCCAGGTCCCGGGGGCACTGAAAAAATGCATGAGGGGTCCCAATCCCCCCACGCTGCCCTGGGGACTGCCACCTCTCCGGAGCTTCACTTATGAGTTGCTGGGGGCACGCAGCCCCCCGCATCCCCGGGGACCACCACCTCCCTGGGCTCTTAATTTAATTTAAAAAAATGTGTGAGGGAGCTCGACCCCCGACACATGCCCCGGGGACCACCACCTCCCCAGGGCTTTTCCTATTTAACACGGGGGCAAGTGGCCCCCAGCAGTACTGGGACCACAACCTCCCCGGGGCTCAGTTTATGAAAAATAAACAAATGTGTGGGGAGGGCACAAGCCCCCACGCACGCCCCGGGGACCACCACTTCCCCGGGGCACTGTATATTTAGATTTGGGTGTCTATTACAGACCCCGAGTCCCAGGGACCACCATCTCCCCAGAGCTTCAAAGAAGTTGGGAGGGGTGCCGTGTGGCCCCCCTCCTGGAGCCATTGATGGCCCTGGGGACCTTGATCCCCCAGGGCCGGCTCCTGCAGTGTCCCGGGGTGGCCAGTCCTGGGACACTGCTGTTTGCTATGGCACCCGCCCTGTCATAGCAAACACTGGTTTGGATTTTGGAAGCGAGAGCAATCCAAGCCAGAGCTTTTCCACAAGGGGAGCAGCATGTTACCAGCTCCCCTTGTGGAAAAGCAATGCCGGCTCCCGCAGGAGGCGGGGAGCTGGTGGGACCGTGGGGGAATTGGGGCTCCCCAACTGGTCCCCAATGGAGAGGCCAGGCCCTCGGGGAAGGGCTTCCCGGGGCCAGACGTTCCCTGGGAGGGGGGCCATGCATCCCCCCTCCAAAAAATAAAAATAAAAATGATGGCCAGGCCCCGGGGGATGGGGCCCCAGGGCCATAATTGGCCTTTGGAGGGGGGCCACGCAGTCCCCCTCTGCATAATAAAAAAAAGTGGTCCAGGGAAGGGGGCCACTCAGCCCCCTCCCAAATTTTTTTTTTCAAAAGCAAAAAAAAAGGAACTCGCAAATCGCCAGAGGACTGCATGTCAGCAGCTCCCCTTGTGGAAAAGCAATGCCGGCTCCCGCAGGAGGCGGGGATCCAGCGGGACCATTGGGGTCCCTAGCTGAGAGGCCAGGGGGTCAGAAGTGGCCTGGGAGGGGGGTCAGAAGTGGCCTGGGAGGGGGGCCACATGGCCTCTCTCCCTAAGTAAAAAAATAAAACAACATTTAAAAATGGTAGGCTGGCCCGGGGAATGGGGTCCCCAGTGGCCATAATTGGACTGAGGAGGGGGGCCACGCGGGCCGTCTTCCAAAATTACAAATAAAAAGGATGGCCAGGCCCCGGGGGATGGGGTCCCCGAGCCATAATTGGCCTTTGGAGGGGGGCAGCATGGTCCCCGCCGCATAATTAAAAAAAAAAACAAGGCTTCCAGGGACAATATTTAATGTGCTCAGTGCAATGTACCCTCATTTGTGTTTACAATTGTTTAAAAACACTAGACTGCCAACCTCATTTACAAATTATGGCCATAGAGAGTAGCCAATTTTTTTTTCCCTCTTTTTCCTTTCTTTTCTTTTCACTGTAAAGTACTTTTTAAAGTGCAAGGTGCAAGATGACACATAAAAATTATGAATCTGTACATGATTAAAGGTTCTAAATTCTATTGTGCCAATTTTTGCTAGTCTGCGATATAGTCCAGGTTAATTTCTAGAGTCCGATCATTTCTTGCAATCATATTATGATAATCACCATCTAAAAAATTCCTCAGAATTCCTCTATATGGAATTTACAGTAAAGTACTTATAAACATTCCACAAGATGTGACTATCTAATCTATCTTTTGCATTCCTCTAGTAAGAAAAACCTTTACTATTCACATTATTTACAATCCCAATTATGTACAGTCACATCATGAAGTTATGTATAAGTCATTTCCGCTTCGGAATAACTATTTCATTCTTAATCCTCCAACTAATACGTTGTTTAGATGTTGTCTAATAATCTTTCATTCCTAGATGAGGTACCAGTCTCTTTGACCAACTTATAGTTTCACATATGATCACTGTAATTGTTCGTAAAGTTTGTATTTGGAGGAAGTTCAAACCGATGTGACAATTATTCCTAATTGTATTCATATTGTGCCCTTTACTAAGTGGAACTGTTAAATGATCAGAGTTCTTCTTTATGGAATTTCGGAGAGAGAGATGTATTTACATACTTTATGCATTTATATACACTGTATTACACAGGAGCAACTTCTTGATTAAATGGCATGCTGTCTTTATGGAACCAGTTTTATAGGTGTACAAATAGTTCAGCGTCCAAATTATGTCCTTGTGGATATTCTATGCCCATCCCAAGGATTATTCTGCTTTCCATTTTCCGCAGCTTCAAGGTCCGATCGCCTCCTCTTTCTGCCGGTTTTACCATCTTGATCCCAGAATATGTTAGCTGGGTGCAATCACCTTGATGGAATTCATTGAAATGTTTTGCCATGGTATAGTTTGGATCTTTATTTTTTATTGCACGCAGACCCTTGACCCTGTCACCAGGTAGGTCGCCCCCCTAGCCACCGCGTGGTCCTCCCCGTGCTGTGTGCTGTTGCTGCGCTCTGACCGCTGTTGGTCCTTCGTTTTTTCCTTGGTAACTTGTGCCTGTGTTTTAGTCGTTTTCCCCCTTGTTCCCCTTTGCCTTCTGTAACCCGTGATTGTTTTCCCCCTCGTTCCCCTTTACCTCTGTAACCTGTGATTGTTTTCCCCCTCCTTCCCCTTTGCCTTCTGTAACCTGTGATTGTTTTCCCCCTCGCTCCCCCTTGGCCTTCTGTGCCCGCCCGCTTCCCGACTCGCCCTCTGCTTCCCGCCGCTGCTCCCTGCGGCCCGCCCCCCGCCGTTCCTTTTCACCACCCCGCTCCTGCCTCCCAGCTGCTCCTCCCTCCCTAAGCCCCTCATATGGAGGCCAAAGGCGAACGTGCAGCGGGCGCGCCGATTGTGCACCGAAGGCGCGCCAAAGGCAAGCCTGTCTGCGCCCGTCCACGCCTGGACCGCGCCCAGTGCCAGGACCCCTGGTCCTCGACTATGCCAGCGCACCCTACAGACCTACAACACCGCCACCCTCCACGCACTCAATACCGGCCGGAACCCCGCTTGCCACCGAGCCACCCCAAAATGCACCCACGGCCCCTCACCTGTCAAGCCTGCCAATTCACCTGCCTCCGAACCCGCACCGCCCTCGCCAAGCCGAGCACCAGCAACAACCACCACAAGTGCATCCTGCTCAACACCCGCTCCGTCCACAAGCACGCCGTCGAACTCTGGAACCTCCTCGACACAACCTCACCAGACATCGCCTTACTCACGGAATCCTGGATTAACGCCTCCTCAGCCCCCGACATCGCCATATGCGTACCGGATACAAGATCAACCCGGAGGGACCGCGTCAACCAAACCGGAGGAGGCATCGCTATAGTCCACAGAAACACCATCCGCGTCACGACCAACTCCGATGACACCCTCACCGCCGCCGAACACCTTCACTTCCAGATCCGCACAGACCCCAAGACCACCCTCAGAGGCACCCTCATCTACAGACCCCCGGGACCACGCACACAATTCAGAGAAGCCATTGCAGACTTCGTCAGTCCACACGCCCTCACCTCCACAGACTACATCCTCCTGGGGGACCTCAACTTCCACCTGGAGAACAACAAGGACCGCAACACCACCTCCCTGCTGGACAACCTTGCCAACCTTGGACTCAAGCAACTGGTGAACACCCCCACCCACTACGCCGGACACACGCTTGACCCCGTCTTCTCCTCCAGCAAGCACATCTCCTTCAGCCACTCCACCGGACTACACTGGACAGATCACAGCAGCATCCACTTCAACTTCTGGAGAACCACGACCCACCACCACCCGCAAGAGGTTCCCCGCACAAGATGGAGCAAGATCAGCACCGACCAGCTCACCACCTCCCTCAGCCAGAACCTGCCCACCAACACGACGGACCCCGACGAAGCAGCCCGCAACCTCACACAGTGGCTCACCGACTGCCCTGACAAACTCGCACCACTGAAGAATCCTCCCAGCAGACCGGGCTGCAGGAAAGCCTCGTGGTTTACCAACGACCTCAAAAAGTCCAAGAAAACCTGCTGCACCCTCGAGAAAGCCCGGCGCCACGACCAGACAGCAGAGAACATGACAGCCCTCAAGAACGCCACCCGCAAACACCACCAGCTGATCCGCACCACCAAGAAGACAACATTCAGAGAACGACAGGACAACAACACCCACAACAGCAAGGAACTCTTCAGCATCGTCAAAGAGCTCTCCAACCCCAGCGCCTGCAACAACGACATCACACCCTCGCAAGACCTCTGCGACTCACTCGCCTCGTTCTTTCACAGCAAGATCACTGACATAAATAACAGCTTCGGCCCTCTGACCACGCACCCAACCACCGAACCAGTGCCCCCCACCACCACCCTCTGCACCTGGACCCCTGTCGGCACTGAAGACACCACCTGCATGATGAACACCATCCACTTCGGCTCCCCAACCGACCCCTGGCCACACCACATCTTCAACAAAGCCGACTCCATCATCGCACCCCAGCTCCGGAACATCATCAACAGCTCCTTCACATCCGCCACCTTCCCGGAGAGCTGGAAACATGCCGAGCTGAGCGCCCTCCTCAAGAAACCCACCGCGGACCCCACGGACCTGAAGAACTTCTGCCCCATCCCGCTCCTTCCCTTCCCAGCCAAAGTCATCGAGAAGATCATCAACAGACAACTCTCCGCCTTCCTCGAGACCAACGGATCCCTCGACCCCTCACAGTCCGGTTTCCGAGCAAACCACAGCACCGAGACTGCCCTCATCGCAGCCACCGACGACATCAGGTCCCTGCTCGACAACGGGGAAACGGCTGTCCTCATCCTCCTTGACCTCTCAGCAGCCTTCGACACCGTATGCCACCGCACCCTGATACAACACCTCAGCAACACCGGAATCCAAGGAGCGGCACTGGAGTGGATCATCTCGTTCCTCGCCGGAAGAACCCAGAGTGTCCGCCTCCCCCCGTTCCAATCCGCGGCCACAGAAGTCATCTGCGGCGTCCCGCAAGGATCCTCACTCAGCCCCACCCTCTTCAACATCTACATGAGCCCCCTCGCAGCCATCGCCCGCTGACACAACCTCAACATCATCTCCTACGCCGACACCCAACTGATCCTCTCCCTCACCAGCGACCCCGCCATCGCCAGAGCCAACCTCCAGGAAGGAATGAGTGACGTCGCAGAATGGATGAAGATCAGCCATCTGAAACTGAACTCAGACAAGACAGAAGTCCTCATCCTCAGACCATCTCCCTCCGCCTGGGACGACTCCTGGTGGCCCCCTGCCCTGGGAAGCGCACCCAAGCCTACGGACCACGCACGCAACCTGGGCTTCATCCTGGACTCCTCCCTCACGATGACCAAGCAAGTCAACGCCGTCTCATCATCCTGTTTCAACACCCTGCGCATGCTCCGAAAGATCTTCCGATGAATCCCCGCCGAAACTAGGAAGAAGGTCACCCAGGCCCTCGTCACCAGCCGCCTGGACTACGGGAACACCCTCTATGCTGGAACCACAGCCAAACTCCAGAAAAGACTCCAGCGCATCCAGAACGCCTCAGCACGACTCATCCTGGACATCCCTTGCCGCAGCCACATCACTGCCCACCTGAAAGACCTTCACTGACTCCCCATCAACAAGAGGATCACGTTCAGACTCCTCACCCACGCACACAAGGCTCTCCACGACATGGGCCCGAAGTACCTCAACAACCGCCTCACATTCTACACACCCACCCGCCAGCTCCGATCCGCCAGCCTCGCCCTCGCTTCCGTCCCACGTTTTCGGAAATCCACTGTCGGAGGAAGATCCTTCTCCTACCTGGCAGCAAAGACATGGAACTCCCTCCCCAATCACCTACGGCTGACCCGGGACCATCTCTCCTTCAGGAAACAACTCAAGACCTGGCTGTTCGAGCAGTAGCGACCCCCCCCCACTTAGCGCCTGAGACCCTTACAGGTGAGTAGCGCGCTTTATATATTTGACTGATTTGATGTTGTAGGATCCGTAATTTCAGCTTGTTAATCATGCTCCCTACGTAATATTTTCCACATGGACACAGTAATCTATAGACCACGTATTTGGACTCTCAAGTGATATGATCTAGTATTTTTTCTGATCTTCCATTTTGTAATTTGTACTCCGTGATGTTCAGGCCATGTTCAAAAGCTTTACATTTTGCACATTTCCAAAACCCTGGTGTGCTTAGCCATGAGATGTTTTTTGGCTGTTTTATTTCCAAATGGCTTTGAGTCAGAATGTCTTGGTCGTGGTGTTAGGTTTTCTTTTAGTGGTTCATCCAAAAGCAGAATTTCCCAATTTCTACTTATCACTTTTCTTAGATCCTTGATCTGGTTGTTGAAATCCATGATAAGACGTGTTTTACTTTCTATTGCTTCCTCATTCCCATCCATTATTCCGGATGCATGCTGGCTGGAATTAAGAGGTCCGATCTATGTTTTAGATTGATCCTGGATTTGGCTGTTAAAAGAACCTCCGATTGATATCTTCTCTCTAGAAATCGACAAGTCATCCTTTCAATTTCAACTTCTAAATCCTCATTCTCCGAGCAGTTTTTTTTCACCCTTAGCATTTCGCCATACGGTGTACTCCATTTTAAATTTGAAGGATGTCCGCTAGTGGCGTGGAGAATGCAGTTGCAGGATGTCGGTTTCCGGTGCGTTTTGGTGCACATTTTCTTGTTGTTGACAAAAACTTCCACATCCAAGAAGATGATGTTAGTGTTACTTATAGTTGATGTGAAGTTTAAATTGTAGTTATTCACTTCGAGAGAGTCAATGAAAGCCTGTAGATCTTTTTGACTTCCATCCCATATGATGAAAAGGTCGTCGATGAATCGACAATAGGTTTTTATTTTGGAGTGTTTCTTGTTTTCCTCAGCCAGGATCTGTTTCCGAAATGACCATCATTAGATTCACGTAAGTTGGGACAAAAGATGTCCCCATCGCTGTCCCCGCCGCATAATAAAAAACAAAAAAAAATGCTGCCAGGCCCTGGGGCATGGGGTCCCCGGGGCCAATAGTGGCCCAGGGAAGAGGGGCCACGTAGCCCCTCTCCCAATTTTTTTAAAAAAAAGCAAAAACAAGGAACTTGCAAATCGCCGAAAACCCCTCCCCCTCCCTGCACGACTGTGCAAATGAACCCGTGGTGCATTTTAAGGTGTGGAATTAGTTCCCCTTGAATCCGAAGAGTCCTTGGGGGCTATCTAGCCCACCAGGTACCTCCAGTAAGCGCCACAGTGCTGTTTTGCAGAGAGGTGATCCGAGGCCATGCCCCTTTTTACACCTCTCTGCAACGCAGCTTTGTGGCACTTACTGGAGTACCTGGTGGGCTAGTTGGACACCAGTAACCCTCAGGATTCAAGGGGACTTAATCCCCCAAATATATATATATATATATATATATATATATATATATATATATATATATATATATATATATATATATATTTATTTATTCCAATCCTGTTGTTTACACGATCGTAAACAGGCACTGACTCCGTGGGGTCTTTTTTCAGAAACAAGTTTATTTCACCAAGTGCAAAGTTTGACGCGTTTCGATGGATGGAACCGTCTTGCTCACAACAATATATATGTGTGTGTGTGTGTATATATATATATATATATATATATACCATATTTAAACTTTATGATGTCATCAGGGATGTCACTGACCATGACTGATGTAATATGTGACATCATAGCAGTGAATTGCAGGCGCGCAATTTATAGTTAGCTGAACTATCTATAACAACAGAATTTCTATAGTTTTGTATGAGTGAAATGTCCGACTAACTATAACGTCCCTGAAACCTATGTTTTTTTCTGAGAATAAATATATATATATATATATATATATATATATATATATATATATATATATATAATGTTTCACAAGTTGCCTTTCTTGGAATGCACTCTCCAGCCAGAGTTTTCAAAGCGCAGGGGCACTCTTAGATGAAAGACAAATAAAATCTTCCTGCATGCCTCGCCTGACGCGTTTCAGAGATAGACTTTTTCCTCAGAGGCCGCATGCTCTGCAGTGTTAGTTTCAAACTCCTCCAACTGATTATCCCCTCTTTAAGTAACATGCCCATCCGGGCTTGTGTAATGTTGCATCACAGGAGTTAGAGTTCTCTTTAAACCCATGTGGGTCAGAAACACAAAACACTTTCAATTTGTAAGCAGCATACCTTCTTTTATCCAGCAAATGTAAAGCACATCCTGCTGTTCCAAAGTAGCGCTAAAACCATCTCAGGCCACAGGAATTTGGCAAGTCTGGGAGTGCACCTTTGCATGATTCATGGCATATTCAAAAAGCGTTTTTTCTTTTGCCAATATCTTTGGCACCGTTTGACGAACCTTCGCGAAATTTTCCAAACTAATGGTTCACTCAGGCCAGCTCCTGTCTTGAAAGTTTCAGGGTTATTCATCAAGTGGGGGCTGAGAAAAAAGGGGAGTCCCAAAACACGTTTTCCCCATGTTCATTTCCATAGGAACTTTGGACACGGCTACAGCCCAAATGTGTTGAATGAAATTACACCAAATTTGGCAAAAAGGTAGTTCTTGGTTCAGAAAGCGACCTTTTTCTTAAATGGTGTAAATCCGTTCAGTAGTTCCTGAGAAATTAAACAAATACAAATTTTGATATCTGAGGGCTGAGGAGGGTTCACGAACCCTCCCAAGCACGAGCTTCATTGTTATTGGCTGCCAACACTCCAAACCAGGAAGTGTTGGCAGCCATCTTGTTACTCAGTAAAACCGAATCACAAGACAGTAAATAAAAGGATAAAAAAACAAGAAAACGGGGCACGGTAGAAACATCCTGAACCCCCAGGCCTGCTCGGGGGATCCCAGAAGGATCCCCATGGCCCAAAAAAGAATGTATTTTTATATTTTTGGCCGAATTTGCGCTGGATGTGCGAATCCGGCAGAATGTTATTTTTTTTAAACGAAGCACAGGCCCTCGGGATTCATTTCTTTGAGCCCCTGGCGCATTCTAAGTTGGGGGATTAAGTCCCCTTGAATCCTGAGGGTCCTTGGGGGCCAACTAGCCCATCAGGTAACTCCAGTAAGCCCCACAAAATAGGATTGCTGAGAGGTGGTACGAGGCCATGCCCCTTTTTACACCACTCTGCAAACACACTTCTTGGAGCACTGAGGTCCTTTTGTGTCCTGAGGACCTCAGGACTAAAGTGGACTTCATCCCCTGAGCAGCAGTGCACCAGGAGGCACATTTGCAGAGTGGTATAAGAAGGGGGCATGGCATCCGACCACTCTCAGCAATCCAGCAGTGTGGGGCTTACTAGAGATAACAGGAGGGCTAGTTTACTCCCAGGGACCCTCAGGAGGAAAGGGGACTTCATCCTCTAACCAAGAGCATGCCAGGAGGTGCGTTTGTATAGTGGTAGAGAAAGGGGCATGGCCTTGTCCACCTCTCAGCAATCCCACTATCTGAAGCTTACTGGAGGTATCAAGTAGGGTAGTTGGCCCCTAAGGACCCCTAGCATCAAAGGGGACTTTAATCCCCATCGAAGAGCGTGCTAGGGAGCGCATTTGCAGACTGGTGATCAAAGGGGGCATAGCCTGCTATGAGTACTTACCAATGCTGCTGTGTGGGATTCACTGAGGTAATAGGAGGGGTAGTTGGCCCTCAAGGTTGTCTTTGGAGGCCATCTACCCCTCATGTTACCACCAGTAAATCCCACACAGTTGGATTGCTGAGAGGTCTTCAGAGGTCACGCCCTCCCTTTCTCCATCACTCTGCAAATGCACCTCCTGGCACACTCAGGGTTGGGGATGAAGTCCACTTTACTCCTGAGGGACTTTGGAGGCCAAGAAGCCCTCCTGTTACCTCCTGTAAGTCCTAAGCAGTGGAATTCCTGAGTGCTGGTTGGAGGCCCAGCCCCCTTTCTCCACCACTCTGCAAATGCGACTACCAGTACAAGAAGCATTCGCAATGTTATAGGTTTCGCATTTGCGAGAGTTAGACCTATTGGCGCTGTAAATGTAAAAGTGTTTTATTAATGTTTCTTGAATTGGAGTGAATTGGAGTGGATGTAGGTTGTGTGTAGTGGAATTATGTGTTATGTTGTGCAGTGAAATTATGTGGATAGAAAGTATGGGGTATTTAGTGTATAGGAATTATGTAGAGTGGTATTATGTGTTATGGAGAGTAATTGTGGGGTATGATAGTCTGTAAACCTCAGGTTTAGTCTTCCTCATTTCCATAGAAGCTAAACTATAAACTCCAGGAGACACAAAAAAGAAGGAACCACTGAGGAGCACTTCTGTACCTAGTCAGAGGTATGAGCAGGGCCACTGGAGTTATGCGACTGTTTGGCTGCACTGAATTTTGTACAATTATACAATTTCCGCATTTGCCACATAATCCATCATCTGCTGCATAATCTGCAGATTTGAACCAAAAAAACCTTGTTTCTAGCTCAAAAGGCTCAAATGTTACCAAAAATGCAGCAACAAGTGTTACAGTGTGGTGGAAGGCCCTTTGCAAACCTAGATTTGTCACCTGTTACTCATTGGTAAATGTGGGTATTAAATTGGTACTAATGGTGTGTAAACTACTCTTGCTTCTTTCTGCTCCTCTCTTGCCTCTTTCTGCATTTCTGCTGCTTCATTCTGCACCTTTCTTTCTTTTTCTGTACTTCTTTTGCCTCATTCTGCACCTCGCCTGCCTCTTTCTGCTCCTCTGTCACCTCTTTCTGTACCTCACTTGCTTATTTCTGTACCCCTTGTGCCTCTTTCTGCACCCCCCTTCCCTCTTTGTGCACCTTTTCCTTTCTTTACCCCTGTTCCCTCTTTCTGCACCTCTCTTGCCTCTTTCTGCACTTCTCTTGGCTCTTTCTGCACCTCTGTTGCTACCTTCTACACTTCTCCTGCTTCTTTGTGCACCTCTGTTGCTTCTTTCTGCACCTCTCTTGCCTTTTTCTGCACCCTTCTACCCTCTTTGTGCAACTCTCTTGCCTCTTTCTACACCTCTCTTCCCTCTTTCTGTACCCCTCTTGCCTCTTTCTGCACCTCTGTTCCTTCTTTCTGTACTTCTCTTGCATGTCTGCACCCCTTTTGCCTCTTTCTGCACTGCTGTTGGTTCTTTTGCACCTCCCTTTCAAACTTCTGCACCCCACTTGCCTCTTTCTGTACCCATCTTCCTACTTTCTGAACCTCTCTTGCCTCTGTCTGCACCCCTGTTCCCTCTTTCTTCACCTATTTTGCCTGTTTCTGCAACTGTTTTGTCTCTTTCCGCAGTTCTCTTGCCTCCTTCAGCACCTCTGTTTCTTCTTTCTGCACTGTTTTTGCCCCTCTTTCTGTACCTCTGTTGCTTCTTTCTGCACCCCTGTTGTTTCTTTCTGCACTTTTCTTCCCTCTTTCTGCACCTCTCTTGCCTCTTTCTGCGTCTATCTTGCCTCTTTCTGTAATTCTCTTGCTTCTTTCTACATCTCTGTTGCTTCTTTCAGCAATTCACATGCCTCTTTCTGCACTTCTCTTACTTGTTTCTGTACCTCTCTTACATATTTCTGCCTATGTTGCCTCGTTATGCATCTCACTTGCTTCTTTTTGCACTCATTTTGCCTCTTTCTGCACTCCTCTTTCCTCTTTCTGTACCTATTGTGCCTCTTTCTGCACCCTGCTCCCTCTTTCTGCACTTTTCCTGCCTGTTTCTGCACCTCTATTGCCTCTTTCTGCACCCTTCATGCCTCTTTCGGCAACTCTGTTGGTTCTTTCTGCACTGCTCTTGCTTCTTTCTGTACCTCTTTTTCAAATGTCTTCATCCATCTTGCCTATTTCTGCAGCCCTCGTCCCTATGTCTCCCCCTGTCTTGCTCCTTTCTGCACTTATCGTGTTTCATCCTCAACGCCTCTTTGAGGGAGGGGAGGGTCCCTAGCTCTTGGAAAAGAGCGATGGTGATCCCCCTCCTAAAGAAACCGGGTCTCGACGCTGAGGTTCTGGCCAATTATAGGCCAATTTCACTTCTTCCGGCCCTCGCGAAGATCACGGAAAAACACGTCCACGGTGTCCTGTCGAGCTTTCTGGAAGCCAACAATCTGCTCCACCCATCCCAATCCGGTTTCCGTCCTAATTTTAGTACGGAAACGGCATTGCTAGAGGTCACTGAGATCATCAGGGAGACTCTGGATGTCGGCGGGAGGGCCATGTTGGTCATGTTAGACCTATCGGCGGCCTTCGACACCGTCCCCCATAGGGCGCTCTTAGCGAGGCTTTATGACATCGGCCTTAGGGGGACGGCGCTCAGGTGGTTCACATCTTTCCTTGAAGGCCGCCGCCAGACGGTCTGGGTTTCCCAGAGCTCTGCCGAGATGCCGCCACTGGGAGTTGGGGTTCCACAGGGTTCTGTGTTGAGCCCCACGTTGTTTAACATCTTTATGTCCCCTTTGGCGGCCTTGGTGGAAGCATATGGGGCCCAGATCGTCTCCTACGCCGACGACACGCAACTCCTCTTCACATGCGGGAAAGACCAGGAGTTTGATGGAGGGAGAATTCGGGACTGTCTTACATTGGTCTTTGACTGGTTCCAACGGAACAGTCTAAGGGCCAACTCAAGCAAGTCCGAGGTCCTATTCTTCGGTTGCGTTGCCGATCCGGAGTGGCAGCACTGGTGGCCGTCCGACATGAGCCCTCCTGCACAGTCTTCCTTGGTGGCTAAAAATCTGGGTGTCAAGCTGGACAACCAGCTGTCGCTGCGAACACATATTCTGGGTCTGGCTGGCACCTGTTATGGCATTTTGAAAATGCTCCGTAAATTCCTGCCCCTGTTGTCTGAGGAGCACAGGCGTATGACTGTGCAGGCTCTCGTCGGCTCTAGGCTAGACTATGCTAATGCCCTCTTTCTAGGCCTCCCTGATTACCTAGTTCAGCGCCTACAGGTGGTATAGAACTCTGCCGCCCGGGCTATCTTTGGCCTGCGTAGACGAGCCCGAGCCTCCGGGCTGCTACAGGCGCTACACTGGCTGCCTATCCGGAAGCGGATCCAGTTGAAATCCCTGACCTTGATGCACAAAGCCCTGTTTGGATCAGGGGCTGGATACCTGCAGCGGAGACTGGCCTTTTATCGACCAGTCCGCTCCTTGCGTTCGGAATCCCTTTACAAAGCGGTGGTCCCTCGGGTGAGGAAGGCCCGCACGGGAGGGCGCTCTTTCAGCTGCAAAGCTCCCCAGCTGTGGAACTCGCTTCCTCTTTCGCTGCGCAGCACTGCCAATTTGTTCCAATTCAGGAAGAGCCTGAAGACCTGGCTTTTTAATCTTTAGGCTGTTCTTACTGTTTCAGTTTCAGTTCTTTTCCTATTCTTTTTGCTGTGTTGTGTTATTTTTATTCTGAGTTGCAGGTGGAAAGCGCCGGGACACTCATTTCGAGTAGCCGTGTGCTATACAAGAGCGTTATAACATAACATAACATAACATAACTTCTCTAGCTTCTTTCTGAACTTCTCTTGCAAATGAA